>NW_027001020.1:122599-180099 GCF_036934945.1 Oncorhynchus masou masou
CGCCTTATCCATTAGGCCACGCAGTCTATATTATACATACCCTATTTGACATCATACAGACTTTGCTATGCAACAATAGACATCAAAATTGTGAACCTGTCCGAATGAGGAAAGCTAGTGATTTTAACAAGTACAAAGATACTCTTTCCTTCAATCTTGCGATGCAGATTCAGACACAATAATTCTCAGGCCTTGCAGTCTTAGATATTAAAGTTGAATAACAATGTCCAAGCTTTTCAAAGCAACAAGGCCAATGCCTTATTTAGGGAAATTGCAAACATGTACGAATTAGCTGAGCTAATGAAATTAAACGACCCTATTTGACATCATACAGACTTTGCTATGCAACAACAGACATCAAAGTTGTGAACCTGTCCGAATGAGGAAAGCTAGTGATTTTTAACAAGTACAAAGATACTCTTTCCTTCAATCTTGCGATGCAGATTCAGACACAATAATTCTCAGGCCTTGCAGTCTTAGATTATTGAAGTTGAACAACAATGTCCAAGCTTTTCAAAGCAACAAGACCAATGCCTTATTTAGGGGAATTGCAAACATGTACGAATTGGCTGAGCCAATGAAATTAAATGACCCTATTTGACATCATTCAGACTTTGCTGTATGAACCTGCCCGAATGAGGAAAGCTAGTGATTTTTAACAAGTACAAAGATACTCTTTCCTTCAATCTTGCGATGCAGATTCAGACACAATAATTCTCAGGCCTTGCAGTATTTGATAATAAAAGTTGAATAACAATGTCCAAGCAACAAGAGCAATGCCTTATTTTGGGAAATTGCAAAGATGTTCAAATCAGCTGAGCTTATGAAATTAAACAACCACGAAGGGACTCGAACCCTCAATCTTCTGATTGAAGTCAGACGCCTTATCCATTAGGCTACGCAGTCTATGTTATACATCCCTATTTGACATCATACAGACTTTGCTATGCAACAATAGACATTAAAATTGTGAACCTGTCCGAATGAGGAAAGCTAGTGATTTTTAACAAGTACAAAGATACTCTTTCCTTCAATCTTGCGATGCAGATTCAGACACAATAATTCTCAGGCCTTGCAGTCTTAGATTATTAAAGTTGAACAACAATGTCCAAGCTTTTCAAAGCAACAAGGCCAATGCCTTATTTAGGGAAATTGCAAACATGTACGAATTAGCTGAGCTAATGAAATTAAACGACCCTATTTGACATCATAAAGACTTTGCTTGCAACAACAGACATCAAAACCTGTCCGAATGAGGAAAGCTAGTGATTTTTAACAAGTACAAAGATACTCTTTCCTTCAATCTTGCGATGCAGATTCAGACACAATAATTCTCAGGCCTTGCAGTCTTAGATTATTAAAGTTGAACAACAATGTCCAAGCTTTTCAAAGCAACAAGGCCAATGCCTTATTTAGGGAAATTGCAAACATGTACGAATTAGCTGAGCTAATGAAATTAAACGACCCTATTTGACATCATACAGACTTTGCTATGCAACAACAGACATTAAAATTGTGAACCTGTCCGAATGAGGAAAGCTAGTGATTTTTAACAAGTACAAAGATACTCTTTCCTTCAATCTTGCGATGCAGATTCAGACACAATAATTCTCAGGCCTTGCAGTCTTAGATTATTGAAGTTGAACAACAATGTCCAAGCTTTTCAAAGCAACAAGACCAATGCCTTATTTAGGGGAATTGCAAACATGTACGAATTGGCTGAGCCAATGAAATTAAATGACCCTATTTGACATCATTCAGACTTTGCTGTATGAACCTGCCCGAATGAGGAAAGCTAGTGATTTTTAACAAGTACAAAGATACTCTTTCCTTCAATCTTGCGATGCAGATTCAGACACAATAATTCTCAGGCCTTGCAGTATTTGATAATAAAGTTGAATAACAATGTCCAAGCAACAAGAGCAATGCCTTATTTTGGGAAATTGCAAAGATGTTCAAATCAGCTGAGCTTATGAAATTAAACAACCACGAAGGGACTGAACCCTCAATCTTCTGATTCGAAGTCAGACGCCTTATCCATTAGGCCACGTAGTCTATGTTATACAACCCTATTTGACATCATACAGACTTTGCTATGCAACAATAGACATCAAAATTGTGAACCTGTCCAAATGAGGAAAGCTAGTGATTTTTAACAAGTACAAAGATACTCTTTCCTTCAATCTTGCGATGCAGATTCAGACACAATAATTCTCAGGCCTTGCAGTCTTAGATTATTGAAGTTGAACAACAATGTCCAAGCTTTTCAAAGCAACAAGACCAATGCCTTATTTAGGGAAATTGCAAACATGTACGAATTAGCTGAGCTAATGAAATTAAACGACCCTATTTGACATCATACAGACTTTGCTATGCAACAACAGACATCAAAGTTGTGAACCTGTCCGAATGAGGAAAGCTAGTGATTTTTAACAAGTACAAAGATACTCTTTCCTTCAATCTTGCGATGCAGATTCAGACACAATAATTCTCAGGCCTTGCAGTCTTAGATTATTAAAGTTGAACAACAATGTCCAAGCTTTTCAAAGCAACAAGGCCAATGCCTTATTTAGGGAAATTGCAAACATGTACGAATTAGCTGAGCTAATGAAATTAAACGACCCTATTTGACATCATAAAGACTTTGCTATGCAACAACAGACATCAAAGTTGTGAACCTGTCCGAATGAGGAAAGCTAGTGATTTTTAACAAGTACAAAGATACTCTTTCCTTCAATCTTGCGATGCAGATTCAGACACAATAATTCTCAGGCCTTGCAGTCTTAGATTATTAAAGTTGAACAACAATGTCCAAGCTTTTCAAAGCAACAAGACCAATGCCTTATTTAGGGGAATTGCAAACATGTACGAATTAGCTGAGCCAATGAAATTAAATGACCCTATTTGACATCATTCAGACTTTGCTGTATGATGTCCGAATGAGGAAAGCTAGTGATTTTTAACAAGTACAAAGATACTCTTTCCTTCAATCTTGCGATGCAGATTCAGACACAATAATTCTCAGGCCTTGCAGTATTTGATAATAAAAGTTGAATAACAATGTCCAAGCAACAAGAGCAATGCCTTATTTGGGAAATTGCAAAGATGTTCAAATCAGCTGAGCTTATGAAATTAAACAACCACGAAGGGACTCGAACCCTCAATCTTCTGATTCGAAGTCAGACGCCTTATCCATTAGGCTACGCAGTCTATGTTATACATCCCTATTTGACATCATACAGACTTTGCTATGCAACAATAGACATTAAAATTGTGAACCTGTCCGAATGAGGAAAGCTAGTGATTTTTAACAAGTACAAAGATACTCTTTCCTTCAATCTTGCGATGCAGATTCAGACACAATAATTCTCAGGCCTTGCAGTCTTAGATTATTAAAGTTGAACAACAATGTCCAAGCTTTTCAAAGCAACAAGGCCAATGCCTTATTTAGGGAAATTGCAAACATGTACGAATTAGCTGAGCTAATGAAATTAAACGACCCTATTTGACATCATTCAGACTTTGCTTAGCAACAACAGACATCAAAGTTGTGAACCTGTCCGAATGAGGAAAGCTAGTGATTTTTAACAAGTACAAAGATACTCTTTCCTTCAATCTTGCGATGCAGATTCAGACACAATAATTCTCAGGCCTTGCAGTCTTAGATTATTAAAGTTGAACAACAATGTCCAAGCTTTTCAAAGCAACAAGACCAATGCCTTATTTAGGGAAATTGCAAACATGTACGAATTAGCTGAGCCAATGAAATTAAATGACCCTATTTGACATCATTCAGACTTTGCTGTATGAACCTGCCCGAATGAGGAAAGCTAGTGATTTTTAACAAGTACAAAGATACTCTTTCCTTCAATCTTGCGATGCAGATTCAGACACAATAATTCTCAGGCCTTGCAGTATTTGATAATAAAGTTGAATAACAATGTCCAAGCAACAAGAGCAATGCCTTATTTGGGAAATCGCAAAGATGTTCAAATCAGCTGAGCTTATGAAATTAAACAACCACGAAGGGACTCGAACCCTCAATCTTCTGATTCGAAGTCAGACGCCTTATCCATTAGGCTACGCAGTCTATGTTATACTTCCCTATTTGACATCATACAGACTTTGCTATGCAACAATAGACATTAAAATTGTGAAACTGTCCAAATGAGGAAAGCTAGTGATTTTTAACAAGTACAAAAGATACTCTTTCCTTCAATCTTGCGATGCAGATTCAGACACAATAATTCTCAGGCCTTGCAGTCTTAGATTATTAAAGTTGAACAACAATGTCCAAGCTTTTCAAAGCAACAAGGCCAATGCCTTATTTAGGGAAATTGCAAACATGTACGAATTAGCTGAGCTAATGAAATTAAACGACCCTATTTGACATCATAAAGACTTTGCTAGCAACAACAGACATCAAGTTGTGAACCTGTCCGAATGAGGAAAGCTAGTGATTTTTAACAAGTACAAAGATACTCTTTCCTTCAATCTTGCGATGCAGATTCAGACACAATAATTCTCAGGCCTTGCAGTCTTAGATTATTAAAGTTGAACAACAATGTCCAAGCTTTTCAAAGCAACAAGGCCAATGCCTTATTTAGGGAAATTGCAAACATGTACGAATTAGCTGAGCTAATGAAATTAAACGACCCTATTTGACATCATACAGACTTTGCTATGCAACAACAGACATCAAAGTTGTGAACCTGTCCGAATGAGGAAAGCTAGTGATTTTTAACAAGTACAAAGATACTCTTTCCTTCAATCTTGCGATGCAGATTCAGACACAATAATTCTCAGGCCTTGCAGTCTTAGATTATTGAAGTTGAACAACAATGTCCAAGCTTTTCAAAGCAACAAGACCAATGCCTTATTTAGGGGAATTGCAAACATGTACGAATTGGCTGAGCCAATGAAATTAAATGACCCTATTTGACATCATTCAGACTTTGCTGTATGAACCTGCCCGAATGAGGAAAGCTAGTGATTTTTAACAAGTACAAAGATACTCTTTCCTTCAATCTTGCGATGCAGATTCAGACACAATAATTCTCAGGCCTTGCAGTATTTGATAATAAAAGTTGAATAACAATGTCCAAGCAACAAGAGCAATGCCTTATTTCGGGAAATTGCAAAGATGTTCAAATCAGCTGAGCTTATGAAATTAAACAACCACGAAGGGACTCGAACCCTCAATCTTCTGATTCGAAGTCAGACGCCTTATCCATTAGGCCACGTAGTCTATGTTATACATCCCTATTTGACATCATACAGACTTTGCTATGCAACAATAGACATCAAAATTGTGAACCTGTCCAAATGAGGAAAGCTAGTGATTTTTAACAAGTACAAAGATACTCTTTCCTTCAATCTTGCGATGCAGATTCAGACACAATAATTCTCAGGCCTTGCAGTCTTAGATTATTAAAGTTGAACAACAATGTCCAAGCTTTTCAAAGCAACAAGGCCAATGCCTTATTTAGGGAAATTGCAAACATGTACGAATTAGCTGAGCTAATGAAATTAAACGACCCTATTTGACATCATACAGACTTTGCTTGCAACAACAGACATCAAAGTTGTGAACCTGTCCGAATGAGGAAAGCTAGTGATTTTTAACAAGTACAAAGATACTCTTTCCTTCAATCTTGCGATGCAGATTCAGACACAATAATTCTCAGGCCTTGCAGTCTTAGATTATTAAAGTTGAACAACAATGTCCAAGCTTTTCAAACAACAAGACCAATGCCTTATTTAGGGAAATTGCAAACATGTACGAATTAGCTGAGCTAATGAAATTGACCCTATTTGACATCATACAGACTTTGCTATGCAACAACAGACATTAAATTGTGAACCTGTCCGAATGAGGAAAGCTAGTGATTTTTAACAAGTACAAAGATACTCTTTCCTTCAATCTTGCGATGCAGATTCAGACACAATAATTCTCAGGCCTTGCAGTCTTAGATTATTAAAGTTGAACAACAATGTCCAAGCTTTTCAAAGCAACAAGCCAATGCCTTATTTAGGGAAATTGCAAACATGTACGAATTAGCTGAGCTAATGAAATTAAACGACCCTATTTGACATCATACAGACTTTGCTATGCAACAACAGACATCAAAGTTGTGAACCTGTCCGAATGAGGAAAGCTAGTGATTTTTAACAAGTACAAAGATACTCTTTCCTTCAATCTTGCGATGCAGATTCAGACACAATAATTCTCAGGCCTTGCAGTCTTAGATTATTAAAGTTGAACAACAATGTCCAAGCTTTTCAAAGCAACAAGACCAATGCCTTATTTAGGGAAATTGCAAACATGTACGAATTAGCTGAGCCAATGAAATTAAATGACCCTATTTGACATCATTCAGACTTTGCTGTATGAACCTGCCCGAATGAGGAAAGCTAGTGATTTTTAACAAGTACAAAGATACTCTTTCCTTCAATCTTGCGATGCAGATTCAGACACAATAATTCTCAGGCCTTGCCGTCTTCGATAATAAAAGTTGAATAACAATGTCCAAGCAACAAGAGCAATGCCTTATTTCGGGAAATTGCAAAGATGTTCAAATCAGCTGAGCTTATGAAATTAAACAACCACGAAGGGACTCGAACCCTCAATCTTCTGATTCGAAGTCAGACGCCTTATCCATTAGGCTACGCAGTCTATGTTATACATCCCTATTTGACATCATACAGACTTTGCTATGCAACAATAGACATTAAAATTGTGAACCTGTACGAATGAGGAAAGCTCGTGATTTTTAACAAGTACAAAGATACTCTTTCCTTCAATCTTGCGATGCAGATTCAGACACAATAATTCTCAGGCCTTGCAGTCTTAGATTATTAAAGTTGAACAACAATGTCCAAGCTTTTCAAAGCAACAAGGCCAATGCCTTATTTAGGGAAATTGCAAACATGTACGAATTAGCTGAGCTAATGAAATTAAACGACCCTATTTGACATCATACAGACTTTGCTTGCAACAACAGACATCAAAGTTGTGAACCTGTCCGAATGAGGAAAGCTAGTGATTTTTAACAAGTACAAAGATACTCTTTCCTTCAATCTTGCGATGCAGATTCAGACACAATAATTCTCAGGCCTTGCAGTCTTAGATTATTAAAGTTGAACAACAATGTCCAAGCTTTTCAAAGCAACAAGACCAATGCCTTATTTAGGGAAATTGCAAACATGTACGAATTAGCTGAGCCAATGAAATTAAATGACCCTATTTGACATCATTCAGACTTTGCTGTATGAACCTGCCCGAATGAGGAAAGCTAGTGATTTTTAACAAGTACAAAGATACTCTTTCCTTCAATCTTGCGATGCAGATTCAGACACAATAATTCTCAGGCCTTGCAGTATTTGATAATAAAGTTGAATAACAATGTCCAACAACAAGAGCAATGCCTTATTTTGGGAAATCGCAAAGATGTTCAAATCAGCTGAGCTTATGAAATTAAACAACCACGAAGGGACTCGAACCCTCAATCTTCTGATTCGAAGTCAGACGCCTTATCCATTAGGCTACGCAGTCTATGTTATACATCCCTATTTGACATCATACAGACTTTGCTATGCAACAATAGACATTAAAATTGTGAACCTGTACGAATGAGGAAAGCTCGTGATTTTTAACAAGTACAAAGATACTCTTTCCTTCAATCTTGCGATGCAGATTCAGACACAATAATTCTCAGGCCTGCAGTCTTAGATTATTAAAGTTGAACAACAATGTCTAAGCTTTTCAAAGCAACAAGACCAATGCCTTATTTAGGGAAATTGCAAACATGTACGAATTAACTGAGCTAATGAAATTAACGACCCTATTTGATATCATACAGAATTTGCTATAAAACAACAGACATCAAAGTTGTGAACCTGTCCGAATGAGGAAAGCAAGTGATTTTTAACAAGTACAAAGATACTCTTTCCTTCAATCTTGCGATGCAGATTCAGACACAATAATTCTCAGGCCTTGCAGTCTTAGATTATTAAAGTTGAACAACAATGTCCAAGCTTTTCAAACAACAAGACCAATGCCTTATTTAGGGGAAACATGCAATTAGCTGAGCCAATGTGACCCTATTTGACATCATTCAGACTTTGTTGTATGAACCTGTCCGAATGAGGAAAGCTAGTGATTTTTAACAAGTACAAAGATACTCTTTCCTTCAATCTTGCGATGCAGATTCAGACACAATAATTCTCAGGCCTTGCAGTCTTAGATTATTAAAGTTGAACAACAATGTCCAAGCTTTTCAGAAGCAACAAGACCAATGCCTTATTTAGGGAAATTGCAAACATGTACGAATTAGCTGAGCTAATGAAATTAAACGACCCTATTTGACATCATACAGACTTTGCTATGCAACAACAGACATCAAAATTGTGAACCTGTCCGAATGAGGAAAGCTAGTGATTTTTAACAAGTACAAAGATACTCTTTCCTTCAATCTTGCGATGCAGATTCAGACACAATAATTCTCAGGCCTTGCAGTCTTAGATTATTAAAGTTGAACAACAATGTCCAAGCTTTTCAAAGCAACAAGGCCAATGCCTTATTTAGGGAAATTGCAAACATGTACGAATTAGCTGAGCTAATGAAATTAAACGACCCTATTTGACATCATACAGACTTTGCTATGCAACAACAGACATCAAAGTTGTGAACCTGTCCGAATGAGGAAAGCTAGTGATTTTTAACAAGTACAAAGATACTCTTTCCTTCAATCTTGCGATGCAGATTCAGACACAATAATTCTCAGGCCTTGCAGTCTTAGATTATTAAAGTTGAACAACAATGTCCAAGCTTTTCAAAGCAACAAGACCAATGCCTTATTTAGGGAAATTGCAAACATGTACGAATTAGCTGAGCCAATGAAATTAAATGACCCTATTTGACATCATTCAGACTTTGCTGTATGAACCTGCCCGAATGAGGAAAGCTAGTGATTTTTAACAAGTACAAAGATACTCTTTCCTTCAATCTTGCGATGCAGATTCAGACACAATAATTCTCAGGCCTTGCAGTATTTGATAATAAAAGTTGAATAACAATGTCCAAGCAACAAGAGCAATGCCTTATTTTGGGAAATTGCAAAGATGTTCAAATCAGCTGAGCTTATGAAATTAAACAACCACGAAGGGACTCGAACCCTCAATCTTCTGATTCGAAGTCAGACGCCTTATCCATTAGGCTACGCAGTCTATGTTATACATCCCTATTTGACATCATACAGACTTTGCTATGCAACAATAGACATTAAAATTGTGAACCTGTACGAATGAGGAAAGCTCGTGATTTTTAACAAGTACAAAGATACTCTTTCCTTCAATCTTGCGATGCAGATTCAGACACAATAATTCTCAGGCCTTGCAGTCTTAGATTATTAAAGTTGAACAACAATGTCCAAGCTTTTCAAAGCAACAAGGCCAATGCCTTATTTAGGGAAATTGCAAACATGTACGAATTAGCTGAGCTAATGAAATTAAACGACCCTATTTGACATCATACAGACTTTGCTATGCAACAACAGACATCAAAGTTGTGAACCTGTCCGAATGAGGAAAGCTAGTGATTTTTAACAAGTACAAAGATACTCTTTCCTTCAATCTTGCGATGCAGATTCAGACACAATAATTCTCAGGCCTTGCAGTCTTAGATTATTAAAGTTGAACAACAATGTCCAAGCTTTTCAAAGCAACAAGACCAATGCCTTATTTAGGGAAATTGCAAACATGTACGAATTAGCTGAGCCAATGAAATTAAATGACCCTATTTGACATCATTCAGACTTTGCTGTATGAACCTGCCCGAATGAGGAAAGCTAGTGATTTTTAACAAGTACAAAGATACTCTTTCCTTCAATCTTGCGATGCAGATTCAGACACAATAATTCTCAGGCCTTGCAGTATTTGATAATAAAAGTTGAATAACAATGTCCAAGCAACAAGAGCAATGCCTTATTTTGGGAAATTGCAAAGATGTTCAAATCAGCTGAGCTTATGAAATTAAACAACCACGAAGGGACTCGAACCCTCAATCTTCTGATTCAAAGTCAGACGCCTTATCCATTAGGCCACGCAGTCTATGTTATACATCCCTATTTGACATCATACAGACTTTGCTATGCAACAATAGACA
This sequence comes from Oncorhynchus masou masou, assembly GCF_036934945.1. Classification (NCBI taxonomy): domain Eukaryota; kingdom Metazoa; phylum Chordata; class Actinopteri; order Salmoniformes; family Salmonidae; genus Oncorhynchus; species Oncorhynchus masou. The sequence goes on from NW_027001020.1 coordinate 132,765, forward strand.
TTAAAATTGTGAACCTGTACGAATGAGGAAAGCTAGTGATTTTTAACAAGTACAAAGATACTCTTTCCTTCAATCTTGCGATGCAGATTCAGACACAATAATTCTCAGGCCTTGCAGTCTTAGATTATTAAAGTTGAACAACAATGTCCAAGCTTTTCAAAGCAACAAGGCCAATGCCTTATTTAGGGAAATTGCAAACATGTACGAATTAGCTGAGCTAATGAAATTAAACGACCCTATTTGACATCATACAGACTTTGCTATGCAACAACAGACATCAAAGTTGTGAACCTGTCCGAATGAGGAAAGCTAGTGATTTTTAACAAGTACAAAGATACTCTTTCCTTCAATCTTGCGATGCAGATTCAGACACAATAATTCTCAGGCCTTGCAGTCTTAGATTATTAAAGTTGAACAACAATGTCCAAGCTTTTCAAAGCAACAAGACCAATGCCTTATTTAGGGGAATTGCAAACATGTACGAATTAGCTGAGCCAATGAAATTAAATGACACTATTTGACATCATTCAGACTTTGCTGTATGAACCTGCCCGAATGAGGAAAGCTAGTGATTTTTAACAAGTACAAAGATACTCTTTCCTTCAATCTTGCGATGCAGATTCAGACACAATAATTCTCAGGCCTTGCAGTATTTGATAATAAAAGTTGAATAACAATGTCCAAGCAACAAGAGCAATGCCTTATTTTGGGAAATTGCAAAGATGTTCAAATCAGCTGAGCTTATGAAATTAAACAACCACGAAGGGACTCGAACCCTCAATCTTCTGATTAAAGTCAGACGCCTTATCCATTAGGCCACGCAGTCTATGTTATACAACCCTATTTGACATCATACAGACTTTGCTATGCAACAATAGACATTAAAATTGTGAACCTGTCCGAATGAGGAAAGCTAGTGATTTTTAACAAGTACAAAGATACTCTTTCCTTCAATCTTGCGATGCAGATTCAGACACAATAATTCTCAGGCCTTGCAGTCTTAGATTATTAAAGTTGAACAACAATGTCCAAGCTTTTCAAAGCAACAAGGCCAATGCCTTATTTAGGGAAATTGCAAACATGTACGAATTAGCTGAGCTAATGAAATTAAACGACCCTATTTGACATCATAAAGACTTTGCTTAGCAACAACAGACATCAAAGTTGTGTACCTGTCCGAATGAGGAAAGCTAGTGATTTTTAACAAGTACAAAGATACTCTTTCCTTCAATCTTGCGATGCAGATTCAGACACAATAATTCTCAGGCCTTGCAGTCTTAGATTATTGAAGTTGAACAACAATGTCCAAGCTTTTCAAAGCAACAAGACCAATGCCTTATTTAGGGGAATTGCAAACATGTACGAATTGGCTGAGCCAATGAAATTAAATGACCCTATTTGACATCATTCAGACTTTGCTGTATGAACCTGCCCGAATGAGGAAAGCTAGTGATTTTTAACAAGTACAAAGATACTCTTTCCTTCAATCTTGCGATGCAGATTCAGACACAATAATTCTCAGGCCTTGCAGTATTTGATAATAAAAGTTGAATAACAATGTCCAAGCAACAAGAGCAATGCCTTATTTCGGGAAATTGCAAAGATGTTCAAATCAGCTGAGCTTATGAAATTAAACAACCACGAAGGGACTCGAACCCTCAATCTTCTGATTCAAAGTCAGACGCCTTATCCATTAGGCCACGTAGTCTATGTTATACAACCCTATTTGACATCATACAGACTTTGCTAAGCAACAATAGACATCAAAATTGTGAACCACTCCAAATGAGGAAAGCTAGTCATTTTTAACAAGTACAAAGATACTCTTTCCTTCAATCTTGCGATGCAGATTCAGACACAATAATTCTCAGGCCTTGCAGTCTAAGATAATACAAGTTGAATAACAATGTCCAAGCAACAAGAGCAATGCCTTATTTCGGGAAATTGCAAAGATGTTCAAATCAGCTGAGCTTATGAAATTAAACAACCACGAAGGGACTCGAACCCTCAATCTTCTGATTCGAAGTCAGACGCCTTATCCATTAGGACGCAGTCTATGTTATACAACCCTATTTGACATCATACAGACTTTGCTATGCAACAATAGACATAAAATTGTGAACCTGTCCGAATGAGGAAAGCTAGTGATTTTTAACAAGTACAAAGATACTCTTTCCTTCAATCTTGCGATGCAGATTCAGACACAATAATTCTCAGGCCTTGCAGTCTTAGATTATTAAAGTTGAACAACAATGTCCAAGCTTTTCAAAGCAACAAGACCAATGCCTTATTTAGGGAAATTGCAAACATGTACGAATTAGCTGAGCTAATGAAATTAAACGACCCTATTTGACATCATCAGACTTTGCTGCAACAACAGACATCAAAACCTGTCCGAATGAGGAAAGCTAGTGATTTTTAACAAGTACAAAGATACTCTTTCCTTCAATCTTGCGATGCAGATTCAGACACAATAATTCTCAGGCCTTGCAGTCTTAGATTATTAAAGTTGAACAACAATGTCCAAGCTTTTCAAAGCAACAAGGCCAATGCCTTATTTAGGGAAATTGCAAACATGTACGAATTAGCTGAGCTAATGAAATTAAACGACCCTATTTGACATCATACAGACTTTGCTATGCAACAACAGACATCAAAGTTGTGAACCTGTCCGAATGAGGAAAGCTAGTGATTTTTAACAAGTACAAAGATACTCTTTCCTTCAATCTTGCGATGCAGATTCAGACACAATAATTCTCAGGCCTTGCAGTCTTAGATTATTGAAGTTGAACAACAATGTCCAAGCTTTTCAAAGCAACAAGACCAATGCCTTATTTAGGGGAATTGCAAACATGTACGAATTGGCTGAGCCAATGAAATTAAATGACCCTATTTGACATCATTCAGACTTTGCTGTATGAACCTGCCCGAATGAGGAAAGCTAGTGATTTTTAACAAGTACAAAGATACTCTTTCCTTCAATCTTGCGATGCAGATTCAGACACAATAATTCTCAGGCCTTGCAGTCTTGATAATAAAAGTTGAATAACAATGTCCAAGCAACAAGAGCAATGCCTTATTTTGGGAAATTGCAAAGATGTTCAAATCAGCTGAGCTTATGAAATTAAACAACCACGAAGGGACTCGAACCCTCAATCTTCTGATTCGAAGTCAGACGCCTTATCCATTAGGCCACGTAGTCTATGTTATACAACCCTATTTGACATCATACAGACTTTGCTATGCAACAATAGACATCAAAATTGTGAACCTGTCCAAATGAGGAAAGCTAGTGATTTTTAACAAGTACAAAGATACTCTTTCCTTCAATCTTGCGATGCAGATTCAGACACAATAATTCTCAGGCCTTGCAGTCTTAGATTATTAAAGTTGAACAACAATGTCCAAGCTTTTCAAAGCAACAAGGCCAATGCCTTATTTAGGGAAATTGCAAACATGTACGAATTAGCTGAGCTAATGAACCCTATTTGACATCATACAGACTTTGCTAGCAACAACAGACATCAAAGTTGTGAACCTGTCCGAATGAGGAAAGCTAGTGATTTTTAACAAGTACAAAGATACTCTTTCCTTCAATCTTGCGATGCAGATTCAGACACAATAATTCTCAGGCCTTGCAGTCTTAGATTATTAAAGTTGAACAACAATGTCCAAGCTTTTCAAAGCAACAAGGCCAATCCTTATTTAGGGAAATTGCAAACATGTACGAATTAGCTGAGCTAATGAAATTAAACGACCCTATTTGACATCATACAGACTTTGCTATGCAACAACAGACATCAAAGTTGTGAACCTGTCCGAATGAGGAAAGCTAGTGATTTTTAACAAGTACAAAGATACTCTTTCCTTCAATCTTGCGATGCAGATTCAGACACAATAATTCTCAGGCCTTGCAGTCTTAGATTATTAAAGTTGAACAACAATGTCCAAGCTTTTCAAAGCAACAAGACCAATGCCTTATTTAGGGAATTGCAAACATGTACGAATTGGCTGAGCCAATGAAATTAAATGACCCTATTTGACATCATTCAGACTTTGCTGTATGAACCTGCCCGAATGAGGAAAGCTAGTGATTTTTAACAAGTACAAAGATACTCTTTCCTTCAATCTTGCGATGCAGATTCAGACACAATAATTCTCAGGCCTTGCAGTATTTGATAATAAAAGTTGAATAACAATGTCCAAGCAACAAGAGCAATGCCTTATTTGGGAAATTGCAAAGATGTTCAAATCAGCTGAGCTTATGAAATTAAACAACCACGAAGGGACTCGAACCCTCAATCTTCTGATTCGAAGTCAGACGCCTTATCCATTAGGCTACGCAGTCTATGTTATACATCCCTATTTGACATCATACAGACTTTGCTATGCAACAAGAGACATTAAAATTGTGAAACTGTCCGAATGAGGAAAGCTAGTGATTTTTAACAAGTACAAAGATACTCTTTCCTTCAATCTTGCGATGCAGATTCAGACACAATAATTCTCAGGCCTTGCAGTCTTAGATTATTAAAGTTGAACAACAATGTCCAAGCTTTTCAAAGCAACAAGGCCAATGCCTTATTTAGGGAAATTGCAAACATGTACGAATTAGCTGAGCTAATGAAATTAAACGACCCTATTTGACATCATAAAGACTTTGCTTAGCAACAACAGACATCAAAGTTGTGTACCGAATGAGGAAAGCTAGTGATTTTTAACAAGTACAAAGATACTCTTTCCTTCAATCTTGCGATGCAGATTCAGACACAATAATTCTCAGGCCTTGCAGTCTTAGATTATTAAAGTTGAACAACAATGTCCAAGCTTTTCAAAGCAACAAGGCCAATGCCTTATTTAGGGAAATTGCAAACATGTACGAATTAGCTGAGCTAATGAAATTAAACGACCCTATTTGACATCATACAGACTTTGCTATGCAACAACAGACATCAAAGTTGTGAACCTGTCCGAATGAGGAAAGCTAGTGATTTTTAACAAGTACAAAGATACTCTTTCCTTCAATCTTGCGATGCAGATTCAGACACAATAATTCTCAGGCCTTGCAGTCTTAGATTATTAAAGTTGAACAACAATGTCCAAGCTTTTCAAAGCAACAAGACCAATGCCTTATTTAGGGAATTGCAAACATGTACGAATTGGCTGAGCCAATGAAATTAAATGACCCTATTTGACATCATTCAGACTTTGCTGTATGAACCTGTCCGAATGAGGAAAGCTAGTGATTTTTAACAAGTACAAAGATACTCTTTCCTTCGATCTTGCGATGCAGATTCAGACACAATAATTCTCAGGCCTTGCAGTCTTTGATAATAAAAGTTGAATAACAATGTACAAGCAACAAGAGCAATGCCTTATTTCGGGAAATTGCAAAGATGTTCAAATCAGCTGAGCTTATGAAATTAAACAACCACGAAGGGACTCGAACCCTCAATCTTCTGATTCGAAGTCAGACGCCTTATCCATTAGGCTACGCAGTCTATGTTATACATCCCTATTTGACATCATACAGACTTTGCTATGCAACAAGAGACATTAAAATTGTGAACCTGTCCGAATGAGGAAAGCTAGTGATTTTTAACAAGTACAAAGATACTCTTTCCTTCAATCTTGCGATGCAGATTCAGACACAATAATTCTCAGGCCTTGCAGTCTTAGATTATTAAAGTTGAACAACAATGTCCAAGCTTTTCAAAGCAACAAGGCCAATGCCTTATTTAGGGAAATTGCAAACATGTACGAATTAGCTGAGCTAATGAAATTAAACGACCCTATTTGACATCATAAAGACTTTGCTATGCAACAACAGACATCAAAGTTGTGAACCTGTCCGAATGAGGAAAGCTAGTGATTTTTAACAAGTACAAAGATACTCTTTCCTTCAATCTTGCGATGCAGATTCAGACACAATAATTCTCAGGCCTTGCAGTCTTAGATTATTGAAGTTGAACAACAATGTCCAAGCTTTTCAAAGCAACAAGACCAATGCCTTATTTAGGGAATTGCAAACATGTACGAATTGGCTGAGCCAATGAAATTAAATGACCCTATTTGACATCATTCAGACTTTGCTGTATGAACCTGCCCGAATGAGGAAAGCTAGTGATTTTTAACAAGTACAAAGATACTCTTTCCTTCAATCTTGCGATGCAGATTCAGACACAATAATTCTCAGGCCTTGCAGTATTTGATAATAAAAGTTGAATAACAATGTCCAAGCAACAAGAGCAATGCCTTATTTCGGGAAATTGCAAAGATGTTCAAATCAGCTGAGCTTATGAAATTAAACAACCACGAAGGGACTCGAACCCTCAATCTTCTGATTCGAAGTCAGACGCCTTATCCATTAGGCCACGTAGTCTATGTTATACAACCCTATTTGACATCATACAGACTTTGCTATGCAACAATAGACATCAAAATTGTGAACCTGTCCAAATGAGGAAAGCTAGTGATTTTTAACAAGTACAAAGATACTCTTTCCTTCAATCTTGCGATGCAGATTCAGACACAATAATTCTCAGGCCTTGCAGTCTTAGATAATAAAGTTGAATAACAATGTCCAAGCAACAAGAGCAATGCCTTATTTTGGGAAATTGCAAAATGTTCAAATCAGCTGAGCTTATGAAATTAAACAACCACGAAGGGACTCAAACCCTCAATCTTCTGATTCGAAGTCAGACGCCTTATCCATTAGGAACGCAGTCTATGTTATACATCCCTATTTGACATCATACAGACTTTGCTATGCAACAAGAGACATTAAAATTGTGAACCTGTCCGAATGAGGAAAGCTAGTGATTTTTAACAAGTACAAAGATACTCTTTCCTTCAATCTTGCGATGCAGATTCAGACACAATAATTCTCAGGCCTTGCAGTCTTAGATTATTAAAGTTGAACAACAATGTCCAAGCTTTTCAAAGCAACAAGACCAATGCCTTATTTAGGGAAATTGCAAACATGTACGAATTAGCTGAGCTAATGAAATTAAACGACCCTATTTGACATCATACAGACTTTGCTTAGCAACAACAGACATCAAAGTTGTGAACCTGTCCGAATGAGGAAAGCTAGTGATTTTTAACAAGTACAAAGATACTCTTTCCTTCAATCTTGCGATGCAGATTCAGACACAATAATTCTCAGGCCTTGCAGTCTTAGATTATAAAGTTGAACAACAATGTCCAAGCTTTTCAAAGCAACAAGACCAATGCCTTATTTAGGGAAATTGCAAACATGTACGAATTAGCTGAGCCAATGAAATTAAATGACCCTATTTGACATCATTCAGACTTTGCTGTATGAACCTGTCCGAATGAGGAAAGCTAGTGATTTTTAACAAGTACAAAGATACTCTTTCCTTCAATCTTGCGATGCAGATTCAGACACAATAATTCTCAGGCCTTGCAGTCTTAGATAATAAAAGTTGAATAACAATGTCCAAGCAACAAGAGCAATGCCTTATTTCGGGAAATTGCAAAGATGTTCAAATCAGCTGAGCTTATGAAATTAAACAACCACGAAGGGACTCGAACCCTCAATCTTCTGATTCGAAGTCAGACGCCTTATCCATTAGGCTACGCAGTCTAAATTATACATCCCTATTTGACATCATACAGACTTTGCTATGCAACAATAGACATTAAAATTGTGAACCTGTCCGAATGAGGAAAGCTAGTGATTTTTAACAAGTACAAAGATACTCTTTCCTTCAATCTTGCGATGCAGATTCAGACACAATAATTCTCAGGCCTTGCAGTCTTAGATTATTAAAGTTGAACAACAATGTCCAAGCTTTTCAAAGCAACAAGACCAATGCCTTATTTAGGGAAATTGCAAACATGTACGAATTAGCTGAGCTAATGAAATTAAACGACCCTATTTGACATCATACAGACTTTGCTTGCAACAACAGACATCAAAGTTGTGAACCTGTCCGAATGAGGAAAGCTAGTGATTTTTAACAAGTACAAAGATACTCTTTCCTTCAATCTTGCGATGCAGATTCAGACACAATAATTCTCAGGCCTTGCAGTCTTAGATTATTAAAGTTGAACAACAATGTCCAAGCTTTTCAAAGCAACAAGACCAATGCCTTATTTAGGGAAATTGCAAACATGTACGAATTGGCTGAGCCAATGAAATTAAATGACCCTATTTGACATCATTCAGACTTTGCTGTATGAACCTGTCCGAATGAGGAAAGCTAGTGATTTTTAACAAGTACAAAGATACTCTTTCCTTCAATCTTGCGATGCAGATTCAGACACAATAATTCTCAGGCCTTGCAGTCTTTGATAATAAAAGTTGAATAACAATGTCCAAGCAACAAGAGCAATGCCTTATTTGGGAAATTGCAAAGATGTTCAAATCAGCTGAGCTTATGAAATTAAACAACCACGAAGGGACTCGAACCCTCAATCTTCTGATTCGAAGTCAGACGCCTTATCCATTACATCAGTCTATGTTATACATCCCTATTTGACATCATACAGACTTTGCTATGCAACAATAGACATTAAAATTGTGAACCTGTCCGAATGAGGAAAGCTAGTGATTTTTAACAAGTACAAAGATACTCTTTCCTTCAATCTTGCGATGCAGATTCAGACACAATAATTCTCAGGCCTTGCAGTCTTAGATTATTAAAGTTGAACAACAATGTCCAAGCTTTTCAAAGCAACAAGACCAATGCCTTATTTAGGGAAATTGCAAACATGTACGAATTAGCTGAGCTAATGAAATTAAACGACCCTATTTGACATCATACAGACTTTGCTATGCAACAACAGACATCAAAGTTGTGAACCTGTCCGAATGAGGAAAGCTAGTGATTTTTAACAAGTACAAAGATACTCTTTCCTTCAATCTTGCGATGCAGATTCAGACACAATAATTCTCAGGCCTTGCAGTCTTAGATTATTAAAGTTGAACAACAATGTCCAAGCTTTTCAAAGCAACAAGACCAATGCCTTATTTAGGGAAATTGCAAACATGTACGAATTAGCTGAGCCAATGAAATTAAATGACCCTATTTGACATCATTCAGACTTTGCTGTATGAACCTGAACCTGTCCGAATGAGGAAAGCTAGTGATTTTTAACAAGTACAAAGATACTCTTTCCTTCAATCTTGCGATGCAGATTCAGACACAATAATTCTCAGGCCTTGCAGTCTTTGATAATAAAAGTTGAATAACAATGTCCAAGCAACAAGAGCAATGCCTTAAGCGGGAAACAAGATGTTCAAATGCTGAGCTTTTGAAATTAAACAAACGAAGGGACTCGAATTCAATCTTCTGCTGAGCCTTATCCATTAGGAAGTCTATTATACAACCCTATTTGACATCATACAGACTTTGCTATGCAACAATAGACATCAAAATTGTGAACCTGTCCGAATGAGGAAAGCTAGTGATTTTTAACAAGTACAAAGATACTCTTTCCTTCAATCTTGCGATGCAGATTCAGACACAATAATTCTCAGGCCTTGCAGTCTTAGATTATTAAAGTTGAACAACAATGTCCAAGCTTTTCAAAGCAACAAGACCAATGCCTTATTTAGGGAAATTGCAAACATGTACGAATTAGCTGAGCTAATGAAATTAAACGACCCTATTTGACATCATAACAGACTTTGCTATGCAACAACAGACATCAAAGTTGTGAACCTGTCCGAATGAGGAAAGCTAGTGATTTTTAACAAGTACAAAGATACTCTTTCCTTCAATCTTGCGATGCAGATTCAGACACAATAATTCTCAGGCCTTGCAGTCTTAGATTATTAAAGTTGAACAACAATGTCCAAGCTTTTCAAAGCAACAAGACCAATGCCTTATTTAGGGAAATTGCAAACATGTACGAATTGGCTGAGCCAATGAAATTAAATGACCCTATTTGACATCATTCAGACTTTGCTGTATGAACCTGCCCGAATGAGGAAAGCTAGTGATTTTTAACAAGTACAAAGATACTCTTTCCTTCAATCTTGCGATGCAGATTCAGACACAATAATTCTCAGGCCTTGCAGTATTTGATAATAAAAGTTGAATAACAATGTCCAAGCAACAAGAGCAATGCCTTATTTTGGGAAATTGCAAAGATGTTCAAATCAGCTGAGCTTATGAAATTAAACAAACGAAGGGACTCGAACCCTCAATCTTCTGATTCGAAGTCAGACGCCTTATCCATTAGGCCACGTAGTCTATGTTATACAACCCTATTTGACATCATACAGACTTTGCTATGCAACAATAGACATCAAAATTGTGAACCTGTCCAAATGAGGAAAGCTAGTGATTTTTAACAAGTACAAAGATACTCTTTCCTTCAATCTTGCGATGCAGATTCAGACACAATAATTCTCAGGCCTTGCAGTCTTAGATAATAAAGTTGAATAACAATGTCCAAGCAACAAGAGCAATGCCTTATTTCGGGAAATTGCAAAGATGTTCAAATCAGCTGAGCTTATGAAATTAAACAACCACGAAGGGACTGAACCCTCAATCTTCTGATTCGAAGTCAGACGCCTTATCCATTAGGCTACGCAGTCTATGTTATACATCCCTATTTGACATCATACAGACTTTGCTATGCAACAAGAGACATTAAAATTGTGAAACTGTCCGAATGAGGAAAGCTAGTGATTTTTAACAAGTACAAAGATACTCTTTCCTTCAATCTTGCGATGCAGATTCAGACACAATAATTCTCAGGCCTTGCAGTCTTAGATTATTAAAGTTGAACAACAATGTCCAAGCTTTTCAGAACAACAAGACCAATGCCTTATTTAGGGAAATTGCAAACATGTACGAATTAGCTGAGCTAATGAAATTAAACGACCCTATTTGACATCATACAGACTTTGCTATGCAACAACAGACATCAAAGTTGTGAACCTGTCCGAATGAGGAAAGCTAGTGATTTTTAACAAGTACAAAGATACTCTTTCCTTCAATCTTGCGATGCAGATTCAGACACAATAATTCTCAGGCCTTGCAGTCTTAGATTATTAAAGTTGAACAACAATGTCCAAGCTTTTCAAAGCAACAAGACCAATGCCTTATTTAGGGGAATTGCAAACATGTACGAATTAGCTGAGCCAATGAAATTAAATGACACTATTTGACATCATTCAGACTTTGCTGTATGAACCTGCCCGAATGAGGAAAGCTAGTGATTTTTAACAAGTACAAAGATACTCTTTCCTTCAATCTTGCGATGCAGATTCAGACACAATAATTCTCAGGCCTTGCAGTATTTGATAATAAAAGTTGAATAACAATGTCCAAGCAACAAGAGCAATGCCTTATTTCGGGAAATTGCAAAGATGTTCAAATCAGCTGAGCTTATGAAATTAAAAAACCACGAAGGGACTCGAACCCTCAATCTTCTGATTGAAGTCAGACGCCTTATCCATTAGGCCACGTAGTTATGTTATACAACCCTATTTGACATCATACAGACTTTGCTATGCAACAATAGACATCAAAATTGTGAACCTGTCCAAATGAGGAAAGCTAGTGATTTTTAACAAGTACAAAGATACTCTTTCCTTCAATCTTGCGATGCAGATTCAGACACAATAATTCTCAGGCCTTGCAGTCTAAGATAATACAAGTTGAATAACAATGTCCAAGCAACAAGAGCAATGCCTTATTTTGGGAAATTGCAAAGATGTTCAAATCAGCTGAGCTTATGAAATTAAACAACCACGAAGGGACTCGAACCCTCAATCTTCTGATTCGAAGTCAGACGCCTTATCCATTAGGCTACGCAGTCTATGTTATACATCCCTATTTGACATCATACAGACTTTGCTATGCAACAAGAGACATTAAAATTGTGAACCTGTCCGAATGAGGAAAGCTAGTGATTTTTAACAAGTACAAAGATACTCTTTCCTTCAATCTTGCGATGCAGATTCAGACACAATAATTCTCAGGCCTTGCAGTCTTAGATTATTAAAGTTGAACAACAATGTCCAAGCTTTTCAAACAACAAGACCAATGCCTTATTTAGGGAAATTGCAAACATGTACGAATTAGCTGAGCCAATGAAATTAAATGACCCTATTTGACATCATTCAGACTTTGCTGTATGAACCATGCCCGAATGAGGAAAGCTAGTGATTTTTAACAAGTACAAAGATACTCTTTCCTTCAATCTTGCGATGCAGATTCAGACACAATAATTCTCAGGCCTTGCAGTCTTGATAATAAAAGTTGAATAACAATGTCCAAGCAACAAGAGCAATGCCTTATTTCGGGAAATTGCAAAGATGTTCAAATCAGCTGAGCTTATGAAATTAAACAACCACGAAGGGACATGAACCCTCAATCTTCTGATTGAAGTCAGACGCCTTATCCATTAGGCTTAGTCTATGTTATACATCCCTATTTGACATCATACAGACTTTGCTATGCAACAATAGACATCAAAATTGTGAACCTGTCCGAATGAGGAAAGCTAGTGATTTTTAACAAGTACAAAGATACTCTTTCCTTCAATCTTGCGATGCAGATTCAGACACAATAATTCTCAGGCCTTGCAGTCTTAGATTATTAAAGTTGAACAACAATGTCCAAGCTTTTCAAAGCAACAAGCCAATGCCTTATTTAGGGAAATTGCAAACATGTACGAATTAGCTGAGCTAATGAAATTAAACGACCCTATTTGACATCATACAGACTTTGCTATGCAACAACAGACATCAAAGTTGTGAACCTGTCCGAATGAGGAAAGCTAGTGATTTTTAACAAGTACAAAGATACTCTTTCCTTCAATCTTGCGATGCAGATTCAGACACAATAATTCTCAGGCCTTGCAGTCTTAGATTATTAAAGTTGAACAACAATGTCCAAGCTTTTCAAAGCAACAAGACCAATGCCTTATTTAGGGGAATTGCAAACATGTACGAATTGGCTGAGCCAATGAAATTAAATGACCCTATTTGACATCATTCAGACTTTGCTGTATGAACCTGCCCGAATGAGGAAAGCTAGTGATTTTTAACAAGTACAAAGATACTCTTTCCTTCAATCTTGCGATGCAGATTCAGACACAATAATTCTCAGGCCTTGCAGTATTTGATAATAAAAGTTGAATAACAATGTCCAAGCAACAAGAGCAATGCCTTATTTCGGGAAATTGCAAAGATGTTCAAATCAGCTGAGCTTATGAAATTAAACAACCACGAAGGGACTCGAACCCTCAATCTTCTGATTCGAAGTCAGACGCCTTATCCATTAGGCCACGTAGTCTATGTTATACAACCCTATTTGACATCATACAGACTTTGCTATGCAACAATAGACATCAAAATTGTGAACCTGTCCAAATGAGGAAAGCTAGTGATTTTTAACAAGTACAAAGATACTCTTTCCTTCAATCTTGCGATGCAGATTCAGACACAATAATTCTCAGGCCTTGCAGTCTTAGATAATACAAGTTGAATAACAATGTCCAAGCAACAAGAGCAATGCCTTATTTCGGGAAATTGCAAAGATGTTCAAATCAGCTGAGCTTATGAAATTAAACAACCACGAAGGGACTCGAACCCTCAATCTTCTGATTCGAAGTCAGACGCCTTATCCATTAGGCTACGCAGTCTATGTTATACAACCCTATTTGACATCATACAGACTTTGCTATGCAACAAGAGACATTAAAATTGTGAACCTGTCCGAATGAGGAAAGCTAGTGATTTTTAACAAGTACAAAGATACTCTTTCCTTCAATCTTGCGATGCAGATTCAGACACAATAATTCTCAGGCCTTGCAGTCTTAGATTATTAAAGTTGAACAACAATGTCCAAGCTTTTCAAAGCAACAAGACCAATGCCTTATTTAGGGAAATTGCAAACATGTACGAATTAGCTGAGCTAATGAAATTAAACGACCCTATTTGACATCATACAGACTTTGCTATGCAACAACAGACATCAAAGTTGTGAACCTGTCCGAATGAGGAAAGCTAGTGATTTTTAACAAGTACAAAGATACTCTTTCCTTCAATCTTGCGATGCAGATTCAGACACAATAATTCTCAGGCCTTGCAGTCTTAGATTATTAAAGTTGAACAACAATGTCCAAGCTTTTCAAAGCAACAAGACCAATGCCTTATTAGGGAATTGCAAACATGTACGAATTAGCTGAGCCAATGAAATTAAATGACCCTATTTGACATCATTCAGACTTTGCTGTATGAACCTGTCCGAATGAGGAAAGCTAGTGATTTTTAACAAGTACAAAGATACTCTTTCCTTCAATCTTGCGATGCAGATTCAGACACAATAATTCTCAGGCCTTGCAGTCTTTGATAATAAAGTTGAATAACAATGTCCAAGCAACAAGAGCAATGCCTTATTTCGGGAAATTGCAAAGATGTTCAAATCAGCTGAGCTTATGAAATTAAACAACCACGAAGGGACTCGAACCCTCAATCTTCTGATTCGAAGTCAGACGCCTTATCCATTAACGCAGTCTATGTTATACATCCCTATTTGACATCATACAGACTTTGCTATGCAACAATAGACATCAAAATTGTGAACCTGTCCGAATGAGGAAAGCTAGTGATTTTTAACAAGTACAAAGATACTCTTTCCTTCAATCTTGCGATGCAGATTCAGACACAATAATTCTCAGGCCTTGCAGTCTTAGATTATTAAAGTTGAACAACAATGTCCAAGCTTTTCAAAGCAACAAGACCAATGCCTTATTTAGGGAAATTGCAAACATGTACGAATTAGCTGAGCTAATGAAATTAAACGACCCTATTTGACATCATACAGACTTTGCTATGCAACAACAGACATCAAAGTTGTGAACCTGTCCGAATGAGGAAAGCTAGTGATTTTTAACAAGTACAAAGATACTCTTTCCTTCAATCTTGCGATGCAGATTCAGACACAATAATTCTCAGGCCTTGCAGTCTTAGATTATTAAAGTTGAACAACAATGTCCAAGCTTTTCAAAGCAACAAGACCAATGCCTTATTTAGGGGAATTGCAAACATGTACGAATTGGCTGAGCCAATGAAATTAAATGACCCTATTTGACATCATTCAGACTTTGCTGTATGAACCTGCCCGAATGAGGAAAGCTAGTGATTTTTAACAAGTACAAAGATACTCTTTCCTTCAATCTTGCGATGCAGATTCAGACACAATAATTCTCAGGCCTTGCAGTATTTGATAATAAAAGTTGAATAACAATGTCCAAGCAACAAGAGCAATGCCTTATTTCGGGAAATTGCAAAGATGTTCAAATCAGCTGAGCTTATGAAATTAAACAACCACGAAGGGACTCGAACCCTCAATCTTCTGATTCGAAGTCAGACGCCTTATCCATTAGGCCACAGTCTATGTTATACATCCCTATTTGACATCATACAGACTTTGCTATGCAACAATAGACATTAAAATTGTGAACCTGTCCGAATGAGGAAAGCTAGTGATTTTTAACAAGTACAAAGATACTCTTTCCTTCAATCTTGCGATGCAGATTCAGACACAATAATTCTCAGGCCTTGCAGTCTTAGATTATTAAAGTTGAACAACAATGTCCAAGCTTTTCAAAGCAACAAAGACCAATGCCTTATTTAGGGAAATTGCAAACATGTACGAATTAGCTGAGCTAATGAAATTAAACGACCCTATTTGACATCATACAGACTTTGCTATGCAACAACAGACATCAAAGTTGTGAACCTGTCCGAATGAGGAAAGCTAGTGATTTTTAACAAGTACAAAGATACTCTTTCCTTCAATCTTGCGATGCAGATTCAGACACAATAATTCTCAGGCCTTGCAGTCTTAGATTATTAAAGTTGAACAACAATGTCCAAGCTTTTCAAAGCAACAAGACCAATGCCTTATTTAGGGGAATTGCAAACATGTACGAATTGGCTGAGCCAATGAAATTAAATGACCCTATTTGACATCATTCAGACTTTGCTGTATGAACCTGCCCGAATGAGGAAAGCTAGTGATTTTTAACAAGTACAAAGATACTCTTTCCTTCAATCTTGCGATGCAGATTCAGACACAATAATTCTCAGGCCTTGCAGTATTTGATAATAAAAGTTGAATAACAATGTCCAAGCAACAAGAGCAATGCCTTATTTCGGGAAATTGCAAAGATGTTCAAATCAGCTGAGCTTATGAAATTAAACAACCACGAAGGGACTCGAACCCTCAATCTTCTGATTCGAAGTCAGACGCCTTATCCATTAGGCCACGCAGTCTATGTTATACATCCCTATTTGACATCATACAGACTTTGCTATGCAACAATAGACATAAAATTGTGAACCTGTCCGAATGAGGAAAGCTAGTGATTTTTAACAAGTACAAAGATACTCTTTCCTTCAATCTTGCGATGCAGATTCAGACACAATAATTCTCAGGCCTTGCAGTCTTAGATTATTAAAGTTGAACAACAATGTCTAAGCTTTTCAAAGCAACAAGACCAATGCCTTATTTAGGGAAATTGCAAACATGTACGAATTAGCTGAGCTAATGAAATTAAACGACCCTATTTGACATCATACAGACTTTGCTATGCAACAACAGACATCAAAGTTGTGAACCTGTCCGAATGAGGAAAGCTAGTGATTTTTAACAAGTACAAAGATACTCTTTCCTTCAATCTTGCGATGCAGATTCAGACACAATAATTCTCAGGCCTTGCAGTCTTAGATTATTAAAGTTGAACAACAATGTCCAAGCTTTTCAAAGCAACAAGACCAATGCCTTATTTAGGGAAATTGCAAACATGTACGAATTAGCTGAGCCAATGAAATTAAATGACCCTATTTGACATCATTCAGACTTTGCTGTATGAACCTGCCCGAATGAGGAAAGCTAGTGATTTTTAACAAGTACAAAGATACTCTTTCCTTCAATCTTGCGATGCAGATTCAGACACAATAATTCTCAGGCCTTGCAGTATTTGATAATAAAAGTTGAATAACAATGTCCAAGCAACAAGAGCAATGCCTTATTTCGGGAAATTGCAAAGATGTTCAAATCAGCTGAGCTTATGAAATTAAACAACCACGAAGGGACTCGAACCCTCAATCTTCTGATTCGAAGTCAGACGCCTTATCCATTAGGCCACGTAGTCTATGTTATACAACCCTATTTGACATCATACAGACTTTGCTATGCAACAATAGACATCAAAATTGTGAACCTGTCCAAATGAGGAAAGCTAGTGATTTTTAACAAGTACAAAGATACTCTTTCCTTCAATCTTGCGATGCAGATTCAGACACAATAATTCTCAGGCCTTGCAGTCTTAGATAATAAAGTTGAATAACAATGTCCAAGCAACAAGAGCAATGCCTTATTTCGGGAAATTGCAAAGATGTTCAAATCAGCTGAGCTTATGAAATTAAACAACCACGAAGGGACTCGAACCCTCAATCTTCTGATTCGAAGTCAGACGCCTTATCCATTAGGCTACGCAGTCTATGTTATACATCCCTATTTGACATCATACAGACTTTGCTATGCAACAAGAGACATTAAAATTGTGAAACTGTCCGAATGAGGAAAGCTAGTCATTTTTAACAAGTACAAAGATACTCTTTCCTTCAATCTTGCGATGCAGATTCAGACACAATAATTCTCAGGCCTTGCAGTCTTAGATTATTAAAGTTGAACAACAATGTCCAAGCTTTTCAAACAACAAGACCAATGCCTTATTTAGGGAAATTGCAAACATGTACGAATTAGCTGAGCTAATGAAATTAAACGACCCTATTTGACATCATACAGACTTTGCTATGCAACAACAGACATCAAAGTTGTGAACCTGTCCGAATGAGGAAAGCTAGTGATTTTTAACAAGTACAAAGATACTCTTTCCTTCAATCTTGCGATGCAGATTCAGACACAATAATTCTCAGGCCTTGCAGTCTTAGATTATTGAAGTTGAACAACAATGTCCAAGCTTTTCAAAGCAACAAGACCAATGCCTTATTTAGGGGAATTGCAAACATGTACGAATTGGCTGAGCCAATGAAATTAAATGACCCTATTTGACATCATTCAGACTTTGCTGTATGAACCTGCCCGAATGAGGAAAGCTAGTGATTTTTAACAAGTACAAAGATACTCTTTCCTTCAATCTTGCGATGCAGATTCAGACACAATAATTCTCAGGCCTTGCAGTATTTGATAATAAAAGTTGAATAACAATGTCCAAGCAACAAGAGCAATGCCTTATTTCGGGAAATTGCAAAGATGTTCAAATCAGCTGAGCTTATGAAATTAAACAACCACGAAGGGACTTGAACCCTCAATCTTCTGATTCGAAGTCAGACGCCTTATCCATTAGGCCACGTAGTCTATGTTATACAACCCTATTTGACATCATACAGACTTTGCTATGCAACAATAGACATCAAAATTGTGAACCTGTCCAAATGAGGAAAGCTAGTGATTTTTAACAAGTACAAAGATACTCTTTCCTTCAATCTTGCGATGCAGATTCAGACACAATAATTCTCAGGCCTTGCAGTCTTAGATAATAAAGTTGAATAACAATGTCCAAGCAACAAGAGCAATGCCTTATTTCGGGAAATTGCAAAGATGTTCAAATCAGCTGAGCTTATGAAATTAAACAACCACGAAGGGACTCGAACCCTCAATCTTCTGATTCGAAGTCAGACGCCTTATCCATTAGGCTACGCAGTCTATGTTATACATCCCTATTTGACATCATACAGACTTTGCTATGCAACAAGAGACATTAAAATTGTGAAACTGTCCGAATGAGGAAAGCTAGTGATTTTTAACAAGTACAAAGATACTCTTTCCTTCAATCTTGCGATGCAGATTCAGACACAATAATTCTCAGGCCTTGCAGTCTTAGATTATTAAAGTTGAACAACAATGTCCAAGCTTTTCAAAGCAACAAGACCAATGCCTTATTTAGGGAAATTGCAAACATGTACGAATTAGCTGAGCTAATGAAATTAAACGACCCTATTTGACATCATACAGACTTTGCTATGCAACAACAGACATCAAAGTTGTGAACCTGTCCGAATGAGGAAAGCTAGTGATTTTTAACAAGTACAAAGATACTCTTTCCTTCAATCTTGCGATGCAGATTCAGACACAATAATTCTCAGGCCTTGCAGTCTTAGATTATTAAAGTTGAACAACAATGTCCAAGCTTTTCAAAGCAACAAGACCAATGCCTTATTTAGGGAATTGCAAACATGTACGAATTAGCTGAGCCAATGAAATTAAATGACCCTATTTGACATCATTCAGACTTTGCTGTATGAACCTGAACCCGAATGAGGAAAGCTAGTGATTTTTAACAAGTACAAAGATACTCTTTCCTTCAATCTTGCGATGCAGATTCAGACACAATAATTCTCAGGCCTTGCAGTATTTGATAATAAAAGTTGAATAACAATGTCCAAGCAACAAGAGCAATGCCTTATTTCGGGAAATTGCAAAGATGTTCAAATCAGCTGAGCTTATGAAATTAAACAACCACGAAGGGACTCGAACCCTCAATCTTCTGATTCGAAGTCAGACGCCTTATCCATTAGGCCACGTAGTCTATGTTATACAACCCTATTTGACATCATACAGACTTTGCTATGCAACAATAGACATCAAAATTGTGAACCTGTCCAAATGAGGAAAGCTAGTGATTTTTAACAAGTACAAAGATACTCTTTCCTTCAATCTTGCGATGCAGATTCAGACACAATAATTCTCAGGCCTTGCAGTCTTAGATAATATTAAAGTTGAATAACAATGTCCAAGCAACAAGAGCAATGCCTTATTTGGGAAATGCAAAGATGTTCAAATATGAGCTTATGAAATTAAACAACCACGAAGGGACTCGAACCCTCAATCTTCTGATTCGAAGTCAGACGCCTTATCCATTAGGCTAGCAGTCTATGTTATACACCCTATTTGACATCATACAGACTTTGCTATGCAACAAGAGACATTAAAATTGTGAACCTGTCCGAATGAGGAAAGCTAGTGATTTTTAACAAGTACAAAGATACTCTTTCCTTCAATCTTGCGATGCAGATTCAGACACAATAATTCTCAGGCCTTGCAGTCTTAGATTATTAAAGTTGAACAACAATGTCCAAGCTTTTCAAACAACAAGACCAATGCCTTATTTAGGGAAATTGCAAACATGTACGAATTAGCTGAGCTAATGAAATTAAACGACCCTATTTGACATCATACAGACTTTGCTATGCAACAACAGACATCAAAGTTGTGAACCTGTCCGAATGAGGAAAGCTAGTGATTTTTAACAAGTACAAAGATACTCTTTCCTTCAATCTTGCGATGCAGATTCAGACACAATAATTCTCAGGCCTTGCAGTCTTAGATTATTAAAGTTGAACAACAATGTCCAAGCTTTTCAAAGCAACAAGGCCAATGCCTTATTTAGGGAAATTGCAAACATGTACGAATTGGCTGAGCCAATGAAATTAAATGACCCTATTTGACATCATTCAGACTTTGCTGTATGAACCTGCCCGAATGAGGAAAGCTAGTGATTTTTAACAAGTACAAAGATACTCTTTCCTTCAATCTTGCGATGCAGATTCAGACACAATAATTCTCAGGCCTTGCAGTATTTGATAATAAAAGTTGAATAACAATGTCCAAGCAACAAGAGCAATGCCTTATTTCGGGAAATTGCAAAGATGTTCAAATCAGCTGAGCTTATGAAATTAAACAACCACGAAGGGACTCGAACCCTCAATCTTCTGATTCGAAGTCAGACGCCTTATCCATTAGGCCACGTAGTCTATGTTATACAACCCTATTTGACATCATACAGACTTTGCTATGCAACAATAGACATCAAAATTGTGAACCTGTCCAAATGAGGAAAGCTAGTGATTTTTAACAAGTACAAAGATACTCTTTCCTTCAATCTTGCGATGCAGATTCAGACACAATAATTCTCAGGCCTTGCAGTCTTAGATAATACAAGTTGAATAACAATGTCCAAGCAACAAGAGCAATGCCTTATTTCGGGAAATTGCAAAGATGTTCAAATCAGCTGAGCTTATGAAATTAAACAACCACGAAGGGACTCGAACCCTCAATCTTCTGATTCGAAGTCAGACGCCTTATCCATTAGGCTACGCAGTCTATGTTATACATCCCTATTTGACATCATACAGACTTTGCTATGCAACAAGAGACATTAAAATTGTGAACCTGTCCGAATGAGGAAAGCTAGTGATTTTTAACAAGTACAAAGATACTCTTTCCTTCAATCTTGCGATGCAGATTCAGACACAATAATTCTCAGGCCTTGCAGTCTTAGATTATTAAAGTTGAACAACAATGTCCAAGCTTTTCAAAGCAACAAGACCAATGCCTTATTTAGGGAAATTGCAAACATGTACGAATTAGCTGAGCTAATGAAATTAAACGACCCTATTTGACATCATACAGACTTTGCTTGCAACAACAGACATCAAAGTTGTGAACCTGTCCGAATGAGGAAAGCTAGTGATTTTTAACAAGTACAAAGATACTCTTTCCTTCAATCTTGCGATGCAGATTCAGACACAATAATTCTCAGGCCTTGCAGTCTTAGATTATTAAAGTTGAACAACAATGTCCAAGCTTTTCAAAGCAACAAGACCAATGCCTTATTTAGGGAATTGCAAACATGTACGAATTGGCTGAGCCAATGAAATTAAATGACCCTATTTGACATCATTCAGACTTTGCTGTATGAACCTGCCCGAATGAGGAAAGCTAGTGATTTTTAACAAGTACAAAGATACTCTTTCCTTCAATCTTGCGATGCAGATTCAGACACAATAATTCTCAGGCCTTGCAGTATTTGATAATAAAAGTTGAATAACAATGTCCAAGCAACAAGAGCAATGCCTTATTTCGGGAAATTGCAAAGATGTTCAAATCAGCTGAGCTTATGAAATTAAACAACCACGAAGGGACTCGAACCCTCAATCTTCTGATTCGAAGTCAGACGCCTTATCCATTAGGCCACGTAGTCTATGTTATACAACCCTATTTGACATCATACAGACTTTGCTATGCAACAATAGACATCAAAATGTTGTGAACCTGTCCAAATGAGGAAAGCTAGTGATTTTTAACAAGTACAAAGATACTCTTTCCTTCAATCTTGCGATGCAGATTCAGACACAATAATTCTCAGGCCTTGCAGTCTTAGATAATAAAGTTGAATAACAATGTCCAAGCAACAAGAGCAATGCCTTATTTCGGGAAATTGCAAAGATGTTCAAATCAGCTGAGCTTATGAAATTAAACAACCACGAAGGGACTGAACCCTCAATCTTCTGATTCGAAGTCAGACGCCTTATCCATTAGGCTACAGTCTATGTTATACATCCCTATTTGACATCATACAGACTTTGCTATGCAACAAGAGACATTAAAATTGTGAAACTGTCCGAATGAGGAAAGCTAGTGATTTTTAACAAGTACAAAGATACTCTTTCCTTCAATCTTGCGATGCAGATTCAGACACAATAATTCTCAGGCCTTGCAGTCTTAGATTATTAAAGTTGAACAACAATGTCCAAGCTTTTCAGAACAACAAGACCAATGCCTTATTTAGGGAAATTGCAAACATGTACGAATTAGCTGAGCTAATGAAATTAAACGACCCTATTTGACATCATACAGACTTTGCTATGCAACAACAGACATCAAAGTTGTGAACCTGTCCGAATGAGGAAAGCTAGTGATTTTTAACAAGTACAAAGATACTCTTTCCTTCAATCTTGCGATGCAGATTCAGACACAATAATTCTCAGGCCTTGCAGTCTTAGATTATTAAAGTTGAACAACAATGTCCAAGCTTTTCAAAGCAACAAGACCAATGCCTTATTTAGGGAATTGCAAACATGTACGAATTGGCTGAGCCAATGAAATTAAATGACCCTATTTGACATCATTCAGACTTTGCTGTATGAACCTGCCCGAATGAGGAAAGCTAGTGATTTTTAACAAGTACAAAGATACTCTTTCCTTCAATCTTGCGATGCAGATTCAGACACAATAATTCTCAGGCCTTGCAGTATTTGATAATAAAAGTTGAATAACAATGTCCAAGCAACAAGAGCAATGCCTTATTTCGGGAAATTGCAAAGATGTTCAAATCAGCTGAGCTTATGAAATTAAACAACCACGAAGGGACTGAACCCTCAATCTTCTGATTCGAAGTCAGACGCCTTATCCATTAGGCCACGTAGTCTATGTTATACAACCCTATTTGACATCATACAGACTTTGCTATGCAACAATAGACATCAAAATTGTGAACCTGTCCAAATGAGGAAAGCTAGTGATTTTTAACAAGTACAAAGATACTCTTTCCTTCAATCTTGCGATGCAGATTCAGACACAATAATTCTCAGGCCTTGCAGTCTTAGATAATACAAGTTGAATAACAATGTCCAAGCAACAAGAGCAATGCCTTATTTCGGGAAATTGCAAAGATGTTCAAATCAGCTGAGCTTATGAAATTAAACAACCACGAAGGGACTCGAACCCTCAATCTTCTGATTCGAAGTCAGACGCCTTATCCATTAGGCTACGCAGTCTATGTTATACATCCCTATTTGACATCATACAGACTTTGCTATGCAACAAGAGACATTAAAATTGTGAACCTGTCCGAATGAGGAAAGCTAGTGATTTTTAACAAGTACAAAGATACTCTTTCCTTCAATCTTGCGATGCAGATTCAGACACAATAATTCTCAGGCCTTGCAGTCTTAGATTATTAAAGTTGAACAACAATGTCCAAGCTTTTCAAAGCAACAAGACCAATGCCTTATTTAGGGAAATTGCAAACATGTACGAATTAGCTGAGCTAATGAAATTAAACGACCCTATTTGACATCATACAGACTTTGCTATGCAACAACAGACATCAAAGTTGTGAACCTGTCCGAATGAGGAAAGCTAGTGATTTTTAACAAGTACAAAGATACTCTTTCCTTCAATCTTGCGATGCAGATTCAGACACAATAATTCTCAGGCCTTGCAGTCTTAGATTATTAAAGTTGAACAACAATGTCCAAGCTTTTCAAAGCAACAAGACCAATGCCTTATTTAGGGAATTGCAAACATGTACGAATTGGCTGAGCCAATGAAATTAAATGACCCTATTTGACATCATTCAGACTTTGCTGTATGAACCTATCCGAATGAGGAAAGCTAGTGATTTTTAACAAGTACAAAGATACTCTTTCCTTCAATCTTGCGATGCAGATTCAGACACAATAATTCTCAGGCCTTGCAGTATTTGATAATAAAAGTTGAATAACAATGTCCAAGCAACAAGAGCAATGCCTTATTTCGGGAAATTGCAAAGATGTTCAAATCAGCTGAGCTTATGAAATTAAACAACCACAAAGGGACTCGAACCCTCAATCTTCTGATTGAAGTCAGACGCCTTATCCATTAGGCTACGCAGTCTATGTTATACATCCCTATTTGACATCATACAGACTTTGCTATGCAACAATAGACATTAAAATTGTGAACCTGTCCGAATGAGGAAAGCTAGTGATTTTTAACAAGTACAAAGATACTCTTTCCTTCAATCTTGCGATGCAGATTCAGACACAATAATTCTCAGGCCTTGCAGTCTTAGATTATTAAAGTTGAACAACAATGTCCAAGCTTTTCAAAGCAACAAGACCAATGCCTTATTTAGGGAAATTGCAAACATGTACGAATTAGCTGAGCTAATGAAATTAAACGACCCTATTTGACATCATACAGACTTTGCTATGCAACAACAGACATCAAAGTTGTGAACCTGTCCGAATGAGGAAAGCTAGTGATTTTTAACAAGTACAAAGATACTCTTTCCTTCAATCTTGCGATGCAGATTCAGACACAATAATTCTCAGGCCTTGCAGTCTTAGATTATTAAAGTTGAACAACAATGTCCAAGCTTTTCAAAGCAACAAGACCAATGCCTTATTTAGGGAAATTGCAAACATGTACGAATTGGCTGAGCCAATGAAATTAAATGACCCTATTTGACATCATTCAGACTTTTTGCTGTATAACCTGCCCGAATGAGGAAAGCTAGTGATTTTTAACAAGTACAAAGATACTCTTTCCTTCAATCTTGCGATGCAGATTCAGACACAATAATTCTCAGGCCTTGCAGTATTTGATAATAAAAGTTGAATAACAATGTCCAAGCAACAAGAGCAATGCCTTATTTGGGAAATTGCAAAGATGTTCAAATCAGCTGAGCTTATGAAATTAAACAACCACGAAGGGACTCGAACCCTCAATCTTCTGATTCGAAGTCAGACGCCTTATCCATTAGGCCACGCAGTCTATGTTATACATCCCTATTTGACATCATACAGACTTTGCTATGCAACAATAGACATTAAAATTGTGAACCTGTCCGAATGAGGAAAGCTAGTGATTTTTAACAAGTACAAAGATACTCTTTCCTTCAATCTTGCGATGCAGATTCAGACACAATAATTCTCAGGCCTTGCAGTCTTAGATTATTAAAGTTGAACAACAATGTCCAAGCTTTTCAAACAACAAGACCAATGCCTTATTTAGGGAAATTGCAAACATGTACGAATTAGCTGAGCTAATGAAATTAAACGACCCTATTTGACATCATACAGACTTTGCTATGCAACAACAGACATCAAAGTTGTGAACCTGTCCGAATGAGGAAAGCTAGTGATTTTTAACAAGTACAAAGATACTCTTTCCTTCAATCTTGCGATGCAGATTCAGACACAATAATTCTCAGGCCTTGCAGTCTTAGATTATTAAAGTTGAACAACAATGTCCAAGCTTTTCAAAGCAACAAGACCAATGCCTTATTTAGGGGAATTGCAAACATGTACGAATTGGCTGAGCCAATGAAATTAAATGACCCTATTTGACATCATTCAGACTTTGCTGTATGAACCTGCCCGAATGAGGAAAGCTAGTGATTTTTAACAAGTACAAAGATACTCTTTCCTTCAATCTTGCGATGCAGATTCAGACACAATAATTCTCAGGCCTTGCAGTATTTGATAATAAAGTTGAATAACAATGTCCAAGCAACAAGAGCAATGCCTTATTTCGGGAAATTGCAAAGATGTTCAAATCAGCTGAGCTTATGAAATTAAACAACCACGAAGGGACTCGAACCCTCAATCTTCTGATTCGAAGTCAGACGCCTTATCCATTAGGCTACAGTCTATGTTATACATCCCTATTTGACATCATACAGACTTTGCTATGCAACAATAGACATTAAAATTGTGAACCTGTCCGAATGAGGAAAGCTAGTGATTTTTAACAAGTACAAAGATACTCTTTCCTTCAATCTTGCGATGCAGATTCAGACACAATAATTCTCAGGCCTTGCAGTCTTAGATTATTAAAGTTGAACAACAATGTCCAAGCTTTTCAAAGCAACAAGACCAATGCCTTATTTAGGGAAATTGCAAACATGTACGAATTAGCTGAGCTAATGAAATTAAACGACCCTATTTGACATCATACAGACTTTGCTATGCAACAACAAATCCCTATTTGACAGACATAGAAAGTTGTGAACCTGTCCGAATGAGGAAAGCTAGTGATTTTTAACAAGTACAAAGATACTCTTTCCTTCAATCTTGCGATGCAGATTCAGACACAATAATTCTCAGGCCTTGCAGTCTTAGATTATTAAAGTTGAACAACAATGTCCAAGCTTTTCAAAGCAACAAGGCCAATGCCTTATTTAGGGAAATTGCAAACATGTACGAATTGGCTGAGCCAATGAAATTAAATGACCCTATTTGACATCATTCAGACTTTGCTGTATGAACCTGCCCGAATGAGGAAAGCTAGTGATTTTTAACAAGTACAAAGATACTCTTTCCTTCAATCTTGCGATGCAGATTCAGACACAATAATTCTCAGGCCTTGCAGTATTTGATAATAAAAGTTGAATAACAATGTCCAAGCAACAAGAGCAATGCCTTATTTCGGGAAATTGCAAAGATGTTCAAATCAGCTGAGCTTATGAAATTAAACAACCACGAAGGGACTTGAACCCTCAATCTTCTGATTCGAAGTCAGACGCCTTATCCATTAGGCTACGCAGTCTATGTTATACATCCCTATTTGACATCATACAGACTTTGCTATGCAACAATAGACATCAAAATTGTGAACCTGTCCGAATGAGGAAAGCTAGTGATTTTTAACAAGTACAAAGATACTCTTTCCTTCAATCTTGCGATGCAGATTCAGACACAATAATTCTCAGGCCTTGCAGTCTTAGATTATTAAAGTTGAACAACAATGTCCAAGCTTTTCAAAGCAACAAGACCAATGCCTTATTTAGGGAAATTGCAAACATGTACGAATTAGCTGAGCTAATGAAATTAAACGACCCTATTTGACATCATACAGACTTTGCTATGCAACAACAGACATCAAAGTTGTGAACCTGTCCGAATGAGGAAAGCTAGTGATTTTTAACAAGTACAAAGATACTCTTTCCTTCAATCTTGCGATGCAGATTCAGACACAATAATTCTCAGGCCTTGCAGTCTTAGATTATTGAAGTTGAACAACAATGTCCAAGCTTTTCAAAGCAACAAGACCAATGCCTTATTTAGGGAATTGCAAACATGTACGAATTGGCTGAGCCAATGAAATTAAATGACCCTATTTGACATCATTCAGACTTTGCTGTATGAACCTGCCCGAATGAGGAAAGCTAGTGATTTTTAACAAGTACAAAGATACTCTTTCCTTCAATCTTGCGATGCAGATTCAGACACAATAATTCTCAGGCCTTGCAGTATTTGATAATAAAAGTTGAATAACAATGTCCAAGCAACAAGAGCAATGCCTTATTTCGGGAAATTGCAAAGATGTTCAAATCAGCTGAGCTTATGAAATTAAACAACCACGAAGGGACTCGAACCCTCAATCTTCTGATTCGAAGTCAGACGCCTTATCCATTAGGCCACGTAGTCTATGTTATACAACCCTATTTGACATCATACAGACTTTGCTATGCAACAATAGACATCAAAATTGTGAACCTGTCCAAATGAGGAAAGCTAGTGATTTTTAACAAGTACAAAGATACTCTTTCCTTCAATCTTGCGATGCAGATTCAGACACAATAATTCTCAGGCCTTGCAGTCTAAGATAATAAAGTTGAATAACAATGTCCAAGCAACAAGAGCAATGCCTTATTTCGGGAAATTGCAAAGATGTTCAAATCAGCTGAGCTTATGAAATTAAACAACCACGAAGGGACTCGAACCCTCAATCTTCTGATTCGAAGTCAGACGCCTTATCCATTAGGCTACGCAGTCTATGTTATACATCCCTATTTGACATCATACAGACTTTGCTATGCAACAAGAGACATTAAAATTGTGAAACTGTCCGAATGAGGAAAGCTAGTGATTTTTAACAAGTACAAAGATACTCTTTCCTTCAATCTTGCGATGCAGATTCAGACACAATAATTCTCAGGCCTTGCAGTCTTAGATTATTAAAGTTGAACAACAATGTCCAAGCTTTTCAAACACAAGACCAATGCCTTATTTAGGGAAATTGCAAACATGTACGAATTAGCTGAGCTAATGAAATTAAACGACCCTATTTGACATCATACAGACTTTGCTTGCAACAACAGACATCAAAGTTGTGAACCTGTCCGAATGAGGAAAGCTAGTGATTTTTAACAAGTACAAAGATACTCTTTCCTTCAATCTTGCGATGCAGATTCAGACACAATAATTCTCAGGCCTTGCAGTCTTAGATTATTAAAGTTGAACAACAATGTCCAAGCTTTTCAAAGCAACAAGACCAATGCCTTATTTAGGGGAATTGCAAACATGTACGAATTGGCTGAGCCAATGAAATTAAATGACCCTATTTGACATCATTCAGACTTTGCTGTATGAACCTGCCCGAATGAGGAAAGCTAGTGATTTTTAACAAGTACAAAGATACTCTTTCCTTCAATCTTGCGATGCAGATTCAGACACAATAATTCTCAGGCCTTGCAGTATTTGATAATAAAAGTTGAATAACAATGTCCAAGCAACAAGAGCAATGCCTTATTTCGGGAAATTGCAAAGATGTTCAAATCAGCTGAGCTTATGAAATTAAACAACCACGAAGGGACTCGAACCCTCAATCTTCTGATTGAAGTCAGACGCCTTATCCATTAGGCCACGTAGTCTATGTTATACAACCCTATTTGACATCATACAGACTTTGCTATGCAACAATAGACATCAAAATTGTGAACCTGTCCAAATGAGGAAAGCTAGTGATTTTTAACAAGTACAAAGATACTCTTTCCTTCAATCTTGCGATGCAGATTCAGACACAATAATTCTCAGGCCTTGCAGTCTAAGATAATAAAGTTGAATAACAATGTCCAAGCAACAAGAGCAATGCCTTATTTTGGGAAATTGCAAAGATGTTCAAATCAGCTGAGCTTATGAAATTAAACAACCACGAAGGGACTCGAACCCTCAATCTTCTGATTCGAAGTCAGACGCCTTATCCATTAGGCTACGCAGTCTATGTTATACATCCCTATTTGACATCATACAGACTTTGCTATGCAACAAGAGACATTAAAATTGTGAAACTGTCCGAATGAGGAAAGCTAGTGATTTTTAACAAGTACAAAGATACTCTTTCCTTCAATCTTGCGATGCAGATTCAGACACAATAATTCTCAGGCCTTGCAGTCTTAGATTATTAAAGTTGAACAACAATGTCCAAGCTTTTCAAACAACAAGCCAATGCCTTATTTAGGGAAATTGCAAACATGTACGAATTAGCTGAGCTAATGAAATTAAACGACCCTATTTGACATCATACAGACTTTGCTTGCAACAACAGACATCAAAGTTGTGAACCTGTCCGAATGAGGAAAGCTAGTGATTTTTAACAAGTACAAAGATACTCTTTCCTTCAATCTTGCGATGCAGATTCAGACACAATAATTCTCAGGCCTTGCAGTCTTAGATTATTAAAGTTGAACAACAATGTCCAAGCTTTTCAAAGCAACAAGACCAATGCCTTATTTAGGGGAATTGCAAACATGTACGAATTGGCTGAGCCAATGAAATTAAATGACCCTATTTGACATCATTCAGACTTTGCTGTATGAACCTGCCCGAATGAGGAAAGCTAGTGATTTTTAACAAGTACAAAGATACTCTTTCCTTCAATCTTGCGATGCAGATTCAGACACAATAATTCTCAGGCCTTGCAGTATTTGATAATAAAAGTTGAATAACAATGTCCAAGCAACAAGAGCAATGCCTTATTTCGGGAAATTGCAAAGATGTTCAAATCAGCTGAGCTTATGAAATTAAACAACCACGAAGGGACTCGAACCCTCAATCTTCTGATTTAAAGTCAATTATCCATTAGGCCACGCAGTCTATGTTATACAGGGACCCTATTTGACATCATACAGACTTTGCTATGCAACAATAGACATCAAAATTGTGAACCTGTCCGAATGAGGAAAGCTAGTGATTTTTAACAAGTACAAAGATACTCTTTCCTTCAATCTTGCGATGCAGATTCAGACACAATAATTCTCAGGCCTTGCAGTCTTAGATTATTAAAGTTGAACAACAATGTCCAAGCTTTTCAAAGCAACAAGGCCAATGCCTTATTTAGGGAAATTGCAAACATGTACGAATTAGCTGAGCTAATGAAATTAAACGACCCTATTTGACATCATAAAGACTTTGCTTAGCAACAACAGACATCAAAGTTGTGTACCTGTCCGAATGAGGAAAGCTAGTGATTTTTAACAAGTACAAAGATACTCTTTCCTTCAATCTTGCGATGCAGATTCAGACACAATAATTCTCAGGCCTTGCAGTCTTAGATTATTAAAGTTGAACAACAATGTCCAAGCTTTTCAAAGCAACAAGGCCAATGCCTTATTTAGGGAAATTGCAAACATGTACGAATTAGCTGAGCTAATGAAATTAAACGACCCTATTTGACATCATACAGACTTTGCTATGCAACAACAGACATCAAAGTTGTGAACCTGTCCGAATGAGGAAAGCTAGTGATTTTTAACAAGTACAAAGATACTCTTTCCTTCAATCTTGCGATGCAGATTCAGACACAATAATTCTCAGGCCTTGCAGTCTTAGATTATTGAAGTTGAACAACAATGTCCAAGCTTTTCAAAGCAACAAGACCAATGCCTTATTTAGGGGAATTGCAAACATGTACGAATTGGCTGAGCCAATGAAATTAAATGACCCTATTTGACATCATTCAGACTTTGCTGTATGAACCTGCCCGAATGAGGAAAGCTAGTGATTTTTAACAAGTACAAAGATACTCTTTCCTTCAATCTTGCGATGCAGATTCAGACACAATAATTCTCAGGCCTTGCAGTATTTGATAATAAAAGTTGAATAACAATGTCCAAGCAACAAGAGCAATGCCTTATTTCGGGAAATTGCAAAGATGTTCAAATCAGCTGAGCTTATGAAATTAAACAACCACGAAGGGACTCGAACCCTCAATCTTCTGATTCGAAGTCAGACGCCTTATCCATTAGGCCACGTAGTCTATGTTATACAACCCTATTTGACATCATACAGACTTTGCTATGCAACAATAGACATTAAAATTGTGAACCTGTCCGAATGAGGAAAGCTAGTGATTTTTAACAAGTACAAAGATACTCTTTCCTTCAATCTTGCGATGCAGATTCAGACACAATAATTCTCAGGCCTTGCAGTCTTAGATTATTAAAGTTGAACAACAATGTCCAAGCTTTTCAGAACAACAAGACCAATGCCTTATTTAGGGAAATTGCAAACTTACGAATTAGCTGAGCTAATGAAATTAAACGACCCTATTTGACATCATAAAGACTTTGCTGCA
The DNA here is from genome assembly GCF_036934945.1 of Oncorhynchus masou masou. Lineage (NCBI taxonomy): Eukaryota > Metazoa > Chordata > Actinopteri > Salmoniformes > Salmonidae > Oncorhynchus > Oncorhynchus masou. The sequence goes on from NW_027001020.1 coordinate 164,753, forward strand.
ACATGAGACATCAAAGTTGTGAACCTGTCCGAATGAGGAAAGCTAGTGATTTTTAACAAGTACAAAGATACTCTTTCCTTCAATCTTGCGATGCAGATTCAGACACAATAATTCTCAGGCCTTGCAGTCTTAGATTATTAAAGTTGAACAACAATGTCCAAGCTTTTCAAAGCAACAAGGCCAATGCCTTATTTAGGGAAATTGCAAACATGTACGAATTAGCTGAGCTAATGAAATTAAACGACCCTATTTGACATCATACAGACTTTGCTATGCAACAACAGACATCAAAGTTGTGAACCTGTCCGAATGAGGAAAGCTAGTGATTTTTAACAAGTACAAAGATACTCTTTCCTTCAATCTTGCGATGCAGATTCAGACACAATAATTCTCAGGCCTTGCAGTCTTAGATTATTAAAGTTGAACAACAATGTCCAAGCTTTTCAAAGCAACAAGACCAATGCCTTATTTAGGGGAATTGCAAACATGTACGAATTGGCTGAGCCAATGAAATTAAATGACCCTATTTGACATCATTCAGACTTTGCTGTATGAACCTGTGAACCCGAATGAGGAAAGCTAGTGATTTTTAACAAGTACAAAGATACTCTTTCCTTCAATCTTGCGATGCAGATTCAGACACAATAATTCTCAGGCCTTGCAGTATTTGATAATAAAAGTTGAATAACAATGTCCAAGCAACAAGAGCAATGCCTTATTTTGGGAAATTGCAAAGATGTTCAAATCAGCTGAGCTTATGAAATTAAACAACCACGAAGGGACTCGAACCCTCAATCTTCTGATTCGAAGTCAGACGCCTTATCCATTAGGCCACGTAGTCTATGTTATACAACCCTATTTGACATCATACAGACTTTGCTATGCAACAATAGACATCAAAATTGTGAACCTGTCCGAATGAGGAAAGCTAGTGATTTTTAACAAGTACAAAGATACTCTTTCCTTCAATCTTGCGATGCAGATTCAGACACAATAATTCTCAGGCCTTGCAGTCTTAGATAATAAAGTTGAATAACAATGTCCAAGCAACAAGACCAATGCCTTATTTTGGGAAATTGCAAAGATGTTCAAATCAGCTGAGCTTATGAAATTAAACAACCACGAAGGACTCGAACCCTCAATCTTCTGATTCGAAGTCAGACGCCTTATCCATTAGGCTACGCAGTCTATGTTATACATCCCTATTTGACATCATACAGACTTTGCTATGCAACAATAGACATTAAAATTGTGAACCTGTACGAATGAGGAAAGCTAGTGATTTTTAACAAGTACAAAGATACTCTTTCCTTCAATCTTGCGATGCAGATTCAGACACAATAATTCTCAGGCCTTGCAGTCTTAGATTATTAAAGTTGAACAACAATGTCCAAGCTTTTCAAAGCAACAAGGCCAATGCCTTATTTAGGGAAATTGCAAACATGTACGAATTAGCTGAGCTAATGAAATTAAACGACCCTATTTGACATCATACAGACTTTGCTATGCAACAACAGACATCAAAGTTGTGAACCTGTCCGAATGAGGAAAGCTAGTGATTTTTAACAAGTACAAAGATACTCTTTCCTTCAATCTTGCGATGCAGATTCAGACACAATAATTCTCAGGCCTTGCAGTCTTAGATTATTGAAGTTGAACAACAATGTCCAAGCTTTTCAAAGCAACAAGACCAATGCCTTATTTAGGGGAATTGCAAACATGTACGAATTGGCTGAGCCAATGAAATTAAATGACCCTATTTGACATCATTCAGACTTTGCTGTATGAACCTGCCCGAATGAGGAAAGCTAGTGATTTTTAACAAGTACAAAGATACTCTTTCCTTCAATCTTGCGATGCAGATTCAGACACAATAATTCTCAGGCCTTGCAGTCTTCGATAATAAAAGTTGAATAACAATGTCCAAGCAACAAGAGCAATGCCTTATTTGGGAAATTGCAAAGATGTTCAAATCAGCTGAGCTTATGAAATTAAACAAACGAAGGGACTCGAACCCTCAATCTTCTGATTCGAAGTCAGACGCCTTATCCATTAGGCCACGTAGTCTATGTTATACAACCCTATTTGACATCATACAGACTTTGCTATGCAACAAACATCAAAATTGTGAACCTGTCCAAATGAGGAAAGCTAGTGATTTTTAACAAGTACAAAGATACTCTTTCCTTCAATCTTGCGATGCAGATTCAGACACAATAATTCTCAGGCCTTGCAGTCTTAGATAATAAAAGTTGAATAACAATGTCCAAGCAACAAGAGCAATGCCTTATTTTGGGAAATTGCAAAGATGTTCAAATCAGCTGAGCTTATGAAATTAAACAACCACGAAGGGACTCGAACCCTCAATCTTCTGATTCGAAGTCAGACGCCTTATCCATTAGGCTACGCAGTCTATGTTATACATCCCTATTTGACATCATACAGACTTTGCTATGCAACAAGAGACATTAAAATTGTGAACCTGTCCGAATGAGGAAAGCTAGTGATTTTTAACAAGTACAAAGATACTCTTTCCTTCAATCTTGCGATGCAGATTCAGACACAATAATTCTCAGGCCTTGCAGTCTTAGATTATTAAAGTTGAACAACAATGTCCAAGCTTTTCAACAACAAGACCAATGCCTTATTTAGGGAAATTGCAAACATGTACGAATTAGCTGAGCTAATGAAATTAAACGACCCTATTTGACATCATCAGACTTTGCTATGAGACATCAAACAACCGAATGAGGAAAGCTAGTGATTTTTAACAAGTACAAAGATACTCTTTCCTTCAATCTTGCGATGCAGATTCAGACACAATAATTCTCAGGCCTTGCAGTCTTAGATTATTAAAGTTGAACAACAATGTCCAAGCTTTTCAAACGCAACAAGATGCCAATGCCTTATTTAGGGAAATTGCAAACATGTCGAATTAGCTGAGCTAATGAAATTAAACGACCCTATTTGACATCATACAGACTTTGCTATGCAACAATAGACATCAAAATTGTGAACCTGTCCGAATGAGGAAAGCTAGTGATTTTTAACAAGTACAAAGATACTCTTTCCTTCAATCTTGCGATGCAGATTCAGACACAATAATTCTCAGGCCTTGCAGTCTTAGATATAAAAGTTGAATAAACAATGTCCAAGCAACAAGACCAATGCCTTATTTAGGGAAATTGCAAAGATGTTCAAATCAGCTGAGCTCATGAAATTAAACAACATCAAGAATGAACTCGAATGAGGAAAGCTAGTGATTTTTAACAAGTACAAAGATAATCTTTTTCAATCTTGCGATGCAGATTCAGACACAATAATTCTCAGGCCTTGCATCCATTTGAACAACAATGCCAACTTTTCAAAGCAACAAGCCAATGCCTTATTTAGGGAAATTGATACGAATCCTAATGAAATTCGACTATTTGACATCATACAGACTTTGCTATGCAACAACAGACATCAAAGTTGTGAACCTGTCCGAATGAGGAAAGCTAGTGATTTTTAACAAGTACAAAGATACTCTTTCCTTCAATCTTGTGATGCAGATTCAGACACAATAATTCTCAGGCCTTGCAGTCTTAGATTATTAAAGTTGAACAACAATGTCCAAGATTTTCAAAGCAACAAGGCCAATGCCTTATTTAGGGAAATTGCCAACATGTACGAATTAGCTGAGCTAATGAAATAAAACGACCCTATTTGACATCATACAGACTTTGCTGTATGAACCTGCCCGAATGAGGAAAGCTAGTGATTTTTAACAAGTACAAAGACACTCTTTCCTTCAATCTTGCGATGCCGATTCAGACACAATAATTCTCAGGCCTTGCAGTCTTAGATAATAAAAGTTGAATAACAATGTCCAAGCAACAAGACCAATGCCTTATTTTGGGAAATCGCAAAGATGTTCAAATCAGCTGAGCTTATGAAATTAAACAACCACGAAGGGACTCGAACCCTCAATCTTCTGATTCAAAGTGAGACGCCTTATCCATTAGGCTACAGAGTCTATTTTATACATCCCTATTTGACATCATACAGACTTTGCTATGCAACAATAGACATTAAAATTGTGAACCTGTCCGAATGAGGAAAGCTAGTCATTTTTAACAAGTACAAAGATACTCTTTCCTTCAATCTTGCGATGCAGATTCAGACACAATAATTCTCAGGCCTTGCAGTCGTCGATAGTAAAAGTTGAATAACAATGTCCAAGCCACAAGACCAATGCTTTATTTTTGGAAATCGCAAAGATGTTCAAATCAGCTGAGCTCATGAAATTAAACAACCACGAAAGAACTCAAACCCACAATCTTTTGATACGAAGTCAGACGCCTTATCCATTTGGCCACTCAGTCTATATGATACATCCCTATTTGACATCATACAGACTTTGCTATGCAACAACAGACATCAAAGTTGTGAACCTGTCCGAATGAGGAAAGCTAGTCATTTTTAACAAGTACAAAGATACTCTTTCCTTCAATCTTGCGATGCAGATTCAGACACAATAATTCTCAGGCCTTGCAGTCTTGGATTATTAAAGTTGAACAACAATGTCCAAGATTTTCAAAGCAACAAGGCCAATGCCTTATTTAGGGAAATTGCAAACATGTACGAATTAGCTGAGCTAATGAAATTAAAGGAACCTATTTGACATCATAAAGACTTTGCTGTATGAACCTATCAGAATGAGGAAAGCTAGTGATTTTTAACAAGTACAAAGACACTCTTTCCTTCAATCTTGCGATGCAGATTCAGACACAATAATTCTCAGGCCTTGCAGTCTTAGATAATAAAAGTTGAATAACAATGTCCAAGCAACAAGAGCAATGCCTTATTTGGGAAATTGCAAAGATGTTCAAATCAGCAGAGCTAATGAAATTAATCAACCACGATTTGACATCATACAGACTTTCTTTAGCAACAACAGACATCAAAGTTGTGAACCTGTCCGAATGAGGAAAGCTAGTGATTTTTAACAAGTACAAGATACTCTTTCCTTCAATCTTGCGATGCAGATTCAGACACAATAATTCTCAGGCCTTGCAGTCTTAGATTATTAAAGTTGAACAACAATGTCCAAGCTTTTCAAAGCAACAAGGCCAATGCCTTATTTAGGGAAATTGCAAACATGCAATTAGCTGTGAACCTATTTGACATCATACAGACTTTGCTATGCAACAACAGACATCAAAGTTGTGAACCTGTCCGAATGAGGAAAGCTAGTGATTTTTAACAAGTACAAAGATACTCTTTCCTTCAATCTTGCGATGCAGATTCAGACACAATAATTATCAGGCCTTGCAGTCTTAGATAATAAAAGTTGAATAACAATGTCCAAGCAACAAGACCAATGCCTTATTTTGGGAAATCGCAAAATGTTCAAATGCTGAGCTTATGAAATTAAACAACCACGAAGGGAAAATCAGCTGAGCATTAATGAAATTATAAACCCTATTTGACATCATACAGACTTTGCTATGCAACAATAGAATTAAAATTGTGAACCTGTCCGAATGAGGAAAGCTGGTCATTTTTAACAAGTACAAAGATACTCTTTCCTTCAATCTTGCGATGCAGATTCAGACACAATAATTCTCAGGCCTTCCAGTCTTAGATTATTAAAGTTGAACAACAATGTCCAAGCTTTTCAAAGCAACAAGGCCAATGCCTTATTTAGGGAAATTGCAAACATGTACGAATTAGCTGAGCTAATGAAATTAAAGGACCCTATTTGACATCATACAGACTTTGCTATGCAACAATAGACATCAAAATTGTGAACCTGTCCCAATGAGGAAAGCTAGTCATTTTTAACAAGTACAAAGATACTCTTTCCTTCAATCTTGCGATGCAGATTCAGACACAATAATTCTCAGGCCTTGCAGTCTTAGATTATTAAAGTTGAACAACAATGTCCAAGCTTTTCAAAGCAACAAGACCAATGCCTTATTTAGGGGAATTGCAAACATGTACCAATTAGCTGAGCCAATGAAATTAAGCGACCCTATTTGACATCATTCAGACTTTGCTGTATGAACCTGCCCGAATGAGGAAAGCTAGTGATTTTTAACAAGTACAAAGATACTCTTTACTTCAATCTTGCGATGCAGATTCAGACACAATAATTCTCAGGCCTTGCAGTCTTGGATCATTAAAGTTTAACAACAATGTCCAAGATTTTCAAAGCAACAAGGCCAATGCCTTATTTAGGGAAATTGCAAACATGTACGAATTAGCTGAGCTAATGAAATTAAACGACCCTATTTGACATCATACAGACTTTGCTGTATGAACCTGCACGAATGAGGAAAGCTAGTGATTTTTAACAAGTACAAAGACACTCTTTCCTTCAATCTTGCGATGCCGATTCAGACACAATAATTCTCAGGCCTTGCAGTCTTAGATAATAAAAGTTGAATAACAATGTCCAAGCAACAAGAGCAATGCCATATTTTGGGAAATTGCAAAGATGTTCAAATCAGCAGAGCTCATGAAATTAATCAACCACGAAGGAACTCGAACCCACAATCTTTAGATACGAAGTCAGACGCCTTATCCAATAGGCCACGCAGTCTATGTGATACATCCCTATTCGACCTCATACAGACTTTGCTATGCAACAACAGACGTCAAAGTTGTGAACCTGTCCGAATGAGGAAAGCTAGTGATTTTTAACTAGTACAAAGATACTCTTTCCTTCAATCTTGCGATGCAGATTCAGACACAATAATTCTCAGGCCTTGCAGTCTGAGATTATTAAAGTTGAATAACAATGTCCAAGCAACAAGAACAATGCCTTATTTTGGGAAATTGCAAAGATGTTCAAGTCAGCTGTGCTTATGAAAATAAACAACCACGAAGGGACTCGAACCTTCAATCTTCTGATTCGAAGTCAGACGCCTTATCCATTAGGCGACACATTCTATGAGATACATCCCTATTTGACATCATACAGACTTTGCTATGCAACAATAGACATCAAAGTTGTGAACCTGTCCGAATGAGGAAAGCTTGTGATTTTTAACAAGTACAAAGATAGGAAAGTGTTTAACACTTTTTCCAACAGTCATGCTCACCTCCTCAATATTCTATGATATAACTCTGTGCAAACATATTTCATGCACACGATTTGAGTCTCACAAATCTTCATTCACGCAAGTAAGCTTCAATTTACACCATACACACACAAATCTTCACTCACCCCAGCAAGCAGACCAGTAGGAGACGCAATGGCCCCGCCTTCTGTCCATTCTCTGTACAGCTTCTCCCCCCGTCTCTTCCACTCCTTACCCTCTCTGCCTTCATTCAATTCTAGAGTGGACTTCAGCGTTTTCAACACCTTTTCTATTTCCAACGACATTTTATGTACACTACAATACTGTCAACAACCTATGCCTTTACTCAAACCCAAGTGGTACCCTTTCCATACGGCTAAAATCAGCCCCCAATTAGGTCTAAAGTAAGAACTCAATTATGCACTGTGGGTCCCCTAGGGTATTAAGTGTGTCCCCTGGTTTATCACCTTTACTTCAATACCAAATGTACAAAATAAAAAATACAATCACTCCATATGACTAACGTGTCAACCGGATCACGTTTCTAGTACAACTTAATGGCTCACTCAAACTTGGTAGTCAGTGCGCCGACTTTACTCCCCGATGTACTTCACACACACCTATGCTTTGTTAGGACCTTAGAGAGACCCACTCCATAGGGCTAAATCGGTCTCAAGTCCAATTAGTCAATTTAATTATCCGTCATTCACACTTGGCCCTGCCTAGTACATCACATTCGCATCATATGGCTTTCCATTGGCACTTTGGTGGTCACTCGTTACCCATCACTTATACATGTAGTCCCAGACTATCCAGTCACACTTTTATAATCAGCTAGAATGAATCATACATGTAGTCCCAGACTATCCATTCACACTTTGGTGGTCACCCAATACCCACCATTCATACATGTAGTAAGTGTTCTCTGTTACCACCTACCAGCCAGGCATACTAGTACATCCCATACACAATGCACCATTAAGTATTGTTGATCAATAATACAATTGCAGTTGCCAATGGTGATATTACTTTCTCAACTATTTTCCAATCTCACACATCATAATAGTTAAAATTTAGTGACTTACATCAAACAGGTGTCTCACAAAACTAAATTTGGATAACTCCAATGTGCAGAACTTTAGTTTTTCACAACAGGTGTCTGCTTACCTCTTTTATTTGACCGGTCAGGATTTGTGAGACACACAACAGTACTGGCCAATCGGCCGGACAATCTCCAGCGTCGTCCTTCTACCAGATCACGGCGGTGGTCACCATGTTAGAGTTGCGTAAATTCAAATCTGTTATCAGGATAAAAATAACAATGAGTCACCGATTTTATACTATGTATTTTTTATTAGCTAAGTAATAAATGGCAAATGCAACTTTCGTATATACGAGCTCACTGTAATACCACGCAGGGCAGAACAGGGAACTGACAAGACGTATGTAAAACAGTATTGTTTATACTGTGATAGACAGTTCCAACCCGTCTGTTGGCCTATCACAGTAGAGACTGGGCGTGGTATAAACTTGCTCAGCCTAGTGCAGGCGCTCAGGCGGGTCCCCGCCTCATGGCGCTTCTGTTGATAGCTGTAATTGTTGCTTGTGAAGAACATCCAGGCTCTCATGCTTCATACCGTTATCTAACACCTGGCTCCTGTTATCTAACAAAAAACGCTTGTTCTCGCAACACCCGCTCTGAATGTGCCCCCCTCCCAACTAATTTGAACAGTTCCTGTCTTCTGTATTTTTCCATCTCAGTTAAACCTCGTGATGACCACCCCTCCCTATCACAACTTTGTAAGATACAGCAAGCCACACCATGTGCTCATTATTGTTACATACAAACACAAGGACAAAGCATCTGCTGGGCTGTTATCTACAGTTTTGCAACATGCATGTCACACCATGTTACTCAGTTCTTGTCACACACAAACAGGCAAGTCGCAAGCAGTTGTTTAATCTCATAATGATGCTCCAGTGCACAAATGCAGACACCTCACACAACCAACATCAGATAATATTTAATCATATATATCTAATGGCTATAATGTAAAATACAGGATCCAACAACCCATGATCTTCGGTTTACAAGACAGACACCTTACCGCTTGGCCACCATGCCACTCTATGCTGCAAGATATTTATCAACATTCTGGAAAGTAGTAGTTGTGAATTTGGCAAACAAATACCATCTCTGTTTCCTGCTGAGAATTTCAACATTCTGGAAAGTAGGAGTTGTGTAATGTGAATTTGGCACACAAATAAACTCAGTGGAGAACTTTGGGATTGAACCAAGGACCTCATACATAAATAGCATGCACTCCCCCTCTGAGCTTCGATCCCATTTTATTTGCAGATAAAATGCAATATTAATACAATGTACTTTTTATATACACCACTCCATTGAAACTACAATGAAATGATAGCAGCAATTCTAAATACAAGCAAGTATGGACAGTCATCTAACCCATGAATTTCAGTTTTTGAAAATGATGCATTTGAAGTTGGCAACCATGCCACTTCTGTTCCATAAATGTACGAACAGGGATTGAACACATGTTCTTCAGATTACAAGAGCAAATTATTTAGCACATCTCTGTTTCCTGCTGAGAATTTCAACATTCTGGAAAGTTGGAGATGGGTCATTGCAAAAACTGTAGTGGAGAATCTGGGGAATGAACCCAGGACCTCATACATGCAAAGAATGCGCTCTACCACTGAGCTACATCACCTATCTGGTAAAGAAAAAAAATGTTTCTTATTTTTTAAATTTCACCTATAATTAACCAGGTAAGCTAGTTGAGAACAAGTTTTCATATTCAACTGCGACCTGGCCAAGATAAAGCAAATCAGCGCAACACAAACAACAACACAGAGTTACAGATGGAATAAACAAGCGTACAGTCAATAACACAATAGAAGAAAAGAAAGAAAGTCTATATACAGTGCATGCAAATGGAGGTAAGACAATAAATAGGCCATAGTAGCGAAGTATTTACAATTGAGCAAACTAACACTGGAGTGATAGATGAGCAGATGATGATGAGCAACTAGAAATACTGGTGTGCAAAGAGCAGAAAGTAAATTAAATCAATATGGGGATGAGGTAGGTAGATTGGGTGGCTATTTACAAATGGGCTTTGTACAGCTGCAGCGATCAGTTAGCTGCTCAGATAGCCGATGTTTAAAGTTAGCAGTGTTGCCAACACCTCAATAAGGAAAGTAGCTATTGGCTGTCCTAAAAGTCGCTAGAAGTTGCTAAATGATGTCATCACCTAATTTGCATAATTGTGCATGTAATTGTGATGGACACTGTAGGAGTGAGGAATAACATTGTGGAAGAGACAAAAAAGTGAGTAAAATGAAAATTCAGAGGGGTCTGAATACTTGCTAAATACAGCGACTAAGTCGCTAAGTTGGCAACACTGAAAGTTAGTGAGGGAATATGTCTCCAGCTTCAGCGGTTTTTGCAATTCGTTCCAGTCATTGTCAGCAGAGAACTGGAAGGAAAGGCGGCCAAAGGAGGTGTTGGCTTTGGGGATGACCAGTGAGATATACCTGCTGGAGCGCGTGCTACGAGTGGGTGTTGTTATCGTGACCAGTGAGCTGAGATAAGGCGGAGCTTTACCTAGCATAGACTAAAAAGATGACCTGGAGCCAGTGGGTCTGGCGACGAATATGTAGCGAGGGCCAGCCGACTAGAGCATACAGGTCGTAGTGGCCATATCAATAGCTAATGTTACTTACCCTACATTATTCATCTCATATGCATACGTATATACTGTACTCTATATCATCGACTGCATCCTTATGTAATACATGTATCACTAGCCACTTTAACTATGCCACTTTGTTTACATACACATCTCATATGTATATACTGTACTCGATACCATCTACTGTATCTTGCCAATGCTGCTCTGTACCATCACTCATTCATATATCCTTATGTACATATTATTTATCCCCTTACACTGTGTATAAGACAGTAGTTTAGGAATTGTTAGTTAGATTACTTGTTGGTTGTTACTGCATTGTCGGAACTAGAAGCACAAGCATTTCGCTACACTCGCATTAACATCTGCTAACCATGTGTATGTGACAAATAAAATTTGATTTGATTTGACAATTGACCTTTTCTTTACACTGTTCTAATGAAACACATTTCCATAATATCATCTAGCTTCCATAAACGTCGAACAAGGATTGAACCCATGTGCTTCAGTTTACAAAAACAAATGACTTAGCACATCTATTTCCTTCTTAAAATGTCAACCTTCTGGAAAGTAGAGTTGTGCAAAAGCTAATTTCACAACTAAATATACTCATCAGAGAATTTGGGGATTAACTTCAGAGCGCATGCATTTCAAGTATTTGCTCTACCGTAGAGCTACATTCCCTTACTATACAATAGCAGGTTTGCCATTTTGAGAAAACCTTTTTTTTTTCTTCAAAGTCCTCCAGTGAAAGAACCTTTAGATGGAACCAGGTATCTTCCAGTAAGGCACGGATGGTATTTGAACCTATGATCTTCAGTTTACAAGACCAACGCCTTACCGCTTGGCCACAATCTACGCTGTAAGATATTTATCAACATTCAGGAAAGTAGAATTTGTGTAAGGGTTTGGGTTGGGTTAGGGTTAGTGGGTTAGGGTTAGATGGGGTTAGGTTAGGGGTCAGGGTTAGTTAGGGTTAGGTTGTTTGGTGGAGCAAACAAAGAGACATTGAGGAAGGCAGGAGAGAGAAGCTATGAGTAGCAGACCAAGAAGTGACTCTGGCCTTTGTTCCAAGCAGAATATCGTGCGGCTAGACCGACATTTCAAGTCTGTACATGCACTTAAGTCCGGTACTATGGAATGGACGAATGCTATGCAATCTAGCCGGTTTTCGACTGAGAGACAGCAGCCCGAATCAGGGCAGTATATGCAGCCTGACAACGGTGTTGAACCGCGGACGGAGGACCCTGTGACTTTGTAGTGTTTTGAAAGTGAGTTGTCCGTGGAGCAGCAGCTGGTGGACGAGGGTGAGCAGCAGCTAGTGGACAAGGGTGAGCAGACGGCAGGTGCGTCAGCAGCGGTGCAGCCAACCAGTCAGCTCGGTAGTGAAACGTGCTCGGAACCGAGGGAGCAAGGCTGCGTCGTGGCAACTTCCACAGAGAACGAGAGTGATGAAGACGGCGGCGTGCCGTCCAGAATTGAGGTTTGGAGTAATGCAATTTTGACTCAATATGAACACTATATTACGGGTATAAACCCTTCAGTTAAACGAATTGACAATAGTCGCACCAGTATATCCCAAGTACTGGAATTCCTCCGCATTATGTCAGAGGGCATTGCCGATGAAGGACTGTGTTTTCTGGATAACTGCAGACGTGTGTCTGAGTGGTATGGTCAATGTGACACCATCCACGTTAAAAATGTACCGAGCCGATGTTCGAGGTTTCCTGAATTATCTTATTCAGTTCCGGCCAAATGGTATGCAAGCTAAGGTCGTTGGAATTCGAAAGACGAGGTGCTCAGCACTGCGGAGTTAAAACGCTTTGTTGAGCTAAGCAATCAAGCAATTCCTTCAGTTCTCAGTAGGCTGGAGGTCCGTGCCACCTGCTCTGACAGGCGTAGGTTTGCAGCTCTCATGTCCAGCCGGTTGGCCATATTTAATGGCACTCGACGATCCCCAGTCACCATGTTTAGTGAGAGTGATTTTACTGAAGTAACCACGGAAGGTGGGGGTTATCAGATGTGCGTTGCGAGCCACAAAACAAACTATAGCTTCGGGGAGTGCAGAATTGTTATATGTCAGGAGGAATACACTTGGCTTAAACGATTCCATCAAATCAGGCCTCATCTGAGTGGAATGACTTCAGACACAGAACTCTTCTTTTTCACATCCTGCGGTCAACCGCACGGTAATCTGTGTGAGTATGTGGGCCAAATATTTGCAGAGTTTGGCATTGGAAGTAAAGTGACCTTCGGTACAATTCGACAAAGTGTTGCCACATTGAACTTTAACGAAGGTTCGGTTACAGACCGGGAAATGTGGCTGACCATATTTGTCACTCTCTGGAAACGCAGGCACGGCACTACCGGTACCATAATTTCACCAAATATGCCAGCCGGGCCCGGACACTGATTGAGGGACAAATCGATCAATGATTAACTGATTAAATAAAGTATATTTGTTTGAAATTCACCCTTGTATTTGTGTCATTATGCATTAAAATGATTAAAAATGTGTTTAATTTTGGGTTACCAGGTGCCTATTTTCAATCACCAGTTGCACATGAAACATAGTGCAATTTTGGAAAAGTTTGGACTTAGTACATTTTCACAACTACAGTGCCTTGCGAAAGTATTCGGCCCCCTTGAACTTTGCAACCTTTTGCCACATTTCAGGCTTCAAACATAATGATATAAAACTATTATTTTGTGAAGAATCAACAATAAGTGGGACACAATCATGAAGTGGAACGACATTTATTGGATATTTCAAACTTTTTTAACAAATCAAAAACTGAAAAATTGGGCGTGCAAAATGATTCAGCCCCGTTAAGTTAATACTTTGTAGCGCCACCTTTTGCTGCGATTACAGCTGTAAGTCTCTTGGGGTATGTCTCTATCAGTTTTGCACATCGAGAGACTGACATTTTTTCCCATTCCTCCTTGCAAAACCGCTCGAGCTCAGTGAGGTTGGATGGAGAGCATTTGTGAACAGCAGTTTTCAGTTCATTCCACAGATTCTCGATTGGATTCAGGTCTGGACTTTGACTTGGCCATTCTAACACCTGGATATGTTTATTTTTGAACCATTCCATTGTAGATTTTGCTTTATGTTTTGGATCATTGTCTTGTTGGAAGACAAATCTCCATCCCAGTCTCAGGTCTTTTGCAGACTCCATCAGGTTTTCTTCCAGAATGGTCCTGTATTTGGCTCCATCCATCTTCCCATCAATTTTAACCATCTTCCCTGTCCCTGCTGAAGAAAAGCAGGCCCAAACCATGATGCTGCCACCACCATGTTTGACAGTGGGGATGGTTTGGTCAGGGTGATGAGCTGTGTTGCTTTTACGCCAAACATAACGTTTTGCATTGTTGCCAAAAAGTTCAATTTTGGTTTCATCTGACCAGAGCACCTTCTTCCACATTTTTTGTGTGTCTCCCAGGTGGCTTGTGGCAAACTTTAAACAACACTTTTTATGGATATCTTTAAGAAATGGCTTTCTTCTTGCCACTCTTCCATAAAGGCCATATTTGTGCAATATACAGTGCCTTGCGAAAGTATTCGGCCCCCTTGAACTTTGCGACCTTTTGCCACATTTCAGGCTTCAAACATAAAGATAACAAGATTGACACAAGATTGAGCAATAACAGGTCTGTGATGCCCTTAGATGTCCGGGGCTGCACGCGCGCCACACTGAGCGGGTCAGCGTGTGTCTACCCTTCGCCGAGAGGTGTGGGTAACCCGATGAACCCCACTCGTGATTGGGATTGGGGATTGCAATTATTTCCCATGAATGAGGAATTCCCAGTAAGCGCGGGTCATAAGCTCGCGTTGATTAAGTCCCTGCCCTTTGTACACACCGCCCGTCGCTACTACCGATTGGATGGTTTAGTGAGGTCCTCGGATCGGCCCCGCTGAGGTCGGTCACGGCCCTGGCGGAGCGCCCGAGAAGACGATCAAACGACTATCTAGAGGAAGTAAAAGTCGTAACAAGGTTTCCGTAGGTGAACCTGCGGAAGGATCATTAACGGGTTGCCAGCCGCCGGCATGGGGCTGAGCTCCGAAAATCCAGCTCTGCTGCGGGATGGGTAAGGTAGGGGGCTCACTCCTCCCGCCTCTCCCTTCTCCCGGTGTGGGTGTCATCGGTCCTAGCCCGCTTCCCCGCATTCCCCTTTGCCTGGGATGTGCCCGACTGGCTCCATCCCCTTTCCCTATTTGCCACGGTTGCATGACTCACCTATGGGCGGGTGGAGAGGCCGCTACCGAAGGGGACTGGGGGTGTCCGGTGAACCGGGACTTCCCAAAATGGTCTAACATCTTATAAGCGTCTTGGGTGTCGCCCAGTATCCTCGCGCGGCACTGGGAAACCAGTCAACTTCTCTGCACCCCGGAGTAGGTGGGGGTTTAATGTCTGCGCGGCCTCACCGGCGCTTCGGCGACGACGCAGCGTAGCTCCCGGAAGCCTCCCGATTCTTAAACCTTTGTCTTTGAACTATGGCCTGGCGCTCTGGCGAAGTGTTTGTGGGGGAAAGGAGGGTAACCTACCAATCGCTGCCTAGC
>NW_027001020.1:185099-212833 GCF_036934945.1 Oncorhynchus masou masou
TGTCTATAAATGAATTCTCTGAGAGTCCTTACAAAACAGTTCTTAGTATCATTTATAGCCAAGACACACCCATCTCAACTCACATGACGAATAACAGATCTTAGGAACATTACAAAGGAATACTTTACTTGAGAGAGGAGTATCCCATAGCCAGACAGCATTGGCTATTTATTATCATTCAGCTTTGTCTCCTAAACTATGTTCTTATCTCACTCTTAGTACCACTCAGGACCAAAAACAAAACCTCATCAACAGGCATATATCAAATACACCCCTCCTGGACAAGATCACAGAGACACAGTGAGTGGCACACGACACAGTGAGTGGCACACAGACTGTCACGCCCTGGTCGAAGTATTTTGTGTTTGTTTTCATTTATTTGGTCAGGCCAGGGTGTGGCATGGGTTTTTGTTTGTGGTGTGTTTGTATTGGGATTGTAGATTAGTGGGGTGTTCTAGATAAGTCTATGGCTGTCTGAAGTGGTTCTCAATCAGAGGCAGGTGTTTATTGTTGTCTCTGATTGGGAACCATATTTAGGCAGCCATATTCTTTGAGTGTTTCGTGGGTGATTGTTCCTGTCTCTGTGTTTGTTGTCACCAGATAGGCTGTTTAGGTTTTCACGTTACGGTTGTTGTTTTGTATTGTTCATGTTTATTCGTTCATTAAACATGTATGAAAATTACCACGCCGCATTTTGGTCCGACTCTCCTTCACCAGAGGAAAACCGTAACACAGACATTGTGGAGCCAAGAGATAATTGGTTCCCCCTTAATCATCCCTTCACATGGTTTAAAAGATATGTTTACATATGAAGACAAGTTTGACCTCTCCCCTCTCTGCGGCACAAGTAACCGAACCCAGGACAGAGAAAGGATAATGGCAAATGGCCACCATTATAGTACAACAAGATAGTTTCTAAATGAGAAGTAACTCACAAGCATATAATGAAAATAAAACATCTTATCTATTTTACCCAACTATTCTGATACATCCCCAACATGGCCCTCTCAAGGGACTCAGTCCCTTCTGAAGAATCAGAATAGTAACATGGCACCTTACTCAATATTTAAAAAAGAAAAAAAAATCTCATCCCCTCAATGTCAAATACCTAAGCTTATATGTAAGCTTTCTCCCTTTTGAAACTAAGTTTACAACCTTTATTCTACAAGACAAACTTGCACATGTTTAATAACACAGAATAATCCATTTGAGGAAAATAAAAACATAACATAGAAATGCTCCCTAAGCTACATGAGAACCAGTATCTACACACAGGCCTCATCACAACATATAGGACATACATCCTTCTAAGTCCTCATGATCAGAAATATACTTAGGAATAGAGAATAGGTCAGGGAAATCATTCATATTCCAAATCATAATTAACAACCCAATTATTTATCCAACGAATATGTAGAATGACATTGATTCAAATTTGTCTTATCACTCAAAGTAAAAACCTCAATTTAACACACATCAATATTAGCTGATTTACATTCAGTATAATTATCCCATAATTCTACTATTAACTTTTTTTAATCATGATTATAATACAGATCAGTATCTCAATGCATTCTTAATCTAAATTACTACAATTTACATGGTGTAGACCTCTTCAATCAACCTGATACCACAAAAGTATAAACAATTTTATTTGCACAGTTGACCAACCCCCCCTCTCAGGCATGGATTCTTCTGGCGTCTCTTTCGTTCTTCTTCAGATAGCTTTACAGTTCAAAGTGGACGGCCCATGATAATGTCCCAATTTCAATGTCTCATCTTTACCACTCATGTCTTGTCCATTCATCAACCAATATAACAGCATCATAAGAAAATGTTAGAACAGATCTCTCTCCATGATCACTCCAAGTGGACTCACAGTATGAGAGAAACATGAAAGAAAAGCAGTTGATAGCTTAGATCTGATACTGTACACCAATTTCTGGCTTGGTTCCTTTCTCTCGGTAGAAGTGGTTCAGAAAGCCTTCAACACCTTTGTCACTCTTCTTCAGCCAGTTAGAGGGGTTTTGAGATACACACACTATTCGGTCCAATTATCTCTTCCATGCATTAAGATACCGTCTGATGTCACTTTTCATGATTACCTCGAAAGAACAGATCAGAACAACAGTTTAGTTCAGTTCATTAACTACATGATAAATGATAACTACATGATAAATGATTACTTTTACCAATTATTCTTAATAAGGGAACATGAACCTTTCTACTCTCCAATCAAATTTTACGAGATGGGTTTTTTGAACGCAGTACTGTATTTTCATTGAAATGGCAGATTTTTATGATTTCACACAAAAATGTATGTAATGGAGGAGTAAAGGAGGAGCCTCCTTTCTCAGAAAGGAGTCTATAGATGTAAGATATTTTGCCTTTAATGGATTGTGCTGTGACAAGAAGGGTTTCAACTTCATTCAACTGAGTTCTAAACCTCCTCTTGGAGGTAAATGAGGAAATGACATGTTTAATTTGAAGATATTTAAAAAAAATTGGATCTTGGCACATCGAATTCACTGCAGAGCTCTTGAAAGGATTTCAGTGTAGTGGTTTTCTGATGAAATAGGTCTGAAAAGGTCCTGATTCCTAGAGTATGCCAAAGATTAAAGTTGGCATCCCTCGGGGCTTTTGGCAAGTCTGGGTTGCCTACTATAGGCGAGTGAGAACATATTTGTGAGGAAATGCCCAGGTATTTCTTCCAGTCCCTCCACGCTAGTAGGGTGCTGTAAATCACAAAGGTTTTGGCTATGTTGCCCACTTCACTAAAGTTATTAATGAATATAATTGAGCTTAAGGGCAATGAACCACAGGATTGGGCTTCTATCTGAATCCACGTTGACTCTTGTCTGTTTGTGATCCATGTCAGCATGTTGCGGATTTGGGCAGACCAGTAGTACAATTGAAGGGAGGGAAGGGCAAGACCACCCTTAGATTCAGGTTTCGATAGAGTGGAAAACTTGATCCTAGGTTTTTTATTGCCCCATATAAATTTGGTGATGCTTTGGTTAGTTGTTTTGAAGAAGGAAACTGGGAGATAGCATGGGAGCATCTGAAATAAGTAGTTCAGTCTAGGGAGGACGTTCATACGGATGACATTAATTCTTCATACTAAGCTAATTGGGAGGGAGATCCAGGTTTGGAGATCGTTCTTGATTCGATCCAGGAGTGGAAGATAATTTTCCTTAAAAGGCTATTCAGATCTGGTATGAAGATCCCGAGGTATTGAAACCCCTGTGTTTTCCATTGGAAAGGACATAGTGTCTTCATAGAGCTGGTGAGTGTAATATTGAGAGGGCAGACAGTGGATTTGTTCAAATTGATCTTATAACCTGAAAACTTGCCATACTGGGTTGGATATGTAGAGCAAGACATCATCCGCGTAAAGCGAAATCTTGTGCTGCAGGCCGCCTGCAGAAACACCCATAATACTTGGATTGCTCCTTATCAGCTCTGCCAGAGGCTCCGCCTCCAACAAGTAGAGCAGGTGGGACAGCGAGCACCCTTGTCTTGTGCCCCGTTCCAGAGGGAATCTGTCAGAGTTCAGTCCATTAGTAGTCACCATGGCATTTGGATGAGAGTATAGTGATTTGATCCATTTAATAACATTTGGGCCCATATTGAACTTTTCTAAGACTGAAAACAGAAAGCTCCACTCCATCCTGTCAAACGCCTTCTCAGCATCCAGTGAAGCCAGCAGGACAGGAGTCTTCTGTGCGTTTACTTGATCAATAATATCAAAAAGACGGCGAATGTTATCAGAAGAGTATCTGTCTCTAATAAATCCAGTTTGGTCCGCTTTTATTATTTTGCGAAGAAGAGTGTTTAGTCTTTTGGCGAGCAATATGGTAATTATTTTATAGTCGAAATCCAACAAGCTTATGGGCCGGAAGGACGAGCAGGATAGGGGGTCCTTGTCCTTTTTTAGCAACACTGTAATGCGGGCTGTGTGCATTGAGTCTGGGAGAGCTCTGTTTTTGCAAAAATCCTCCAGCATTGGCATGAAGATAGGGCGGAGCTGGGGCCAAAAAGCTTTGTAGAACTCTCTGGGGAATCCATCTGGGCCTGGGGACTTATTAGGTGGCATGGAGGTAATTGCCTCCAGGATCTCCTCAGGTCTGAAGGGGGAGTTGAGATCTTCTTGGTTGGTCTCTGATAGTTTAGGTAGCGAGATTCCCTCTAGGAAAGAGTGGAGTTCTGCCTCCGTGTGTTTTCTCTCAGAGGTGTATAGTTTGCAGTAAAAATCATGAAAAGTTAAATTGATCTTTTTTGGGTCATATGTGACCTCGTCCTCTGCTGTTCGTATAGCCGTGATTGTACGCTCTGACTGCTCTTTTTTGATTTGGTAAGCAAGCAATCTACTGGGCCTATTGCTATACTCATGGTATTTCTGTTTAGTAAAGAAAAACTTTTTTTTATCTCCCGAGTGTAGTCCAAATTCAGTTTGGCTTTGGCTGCTTTAAGATGATTCCAGGAGGTGCTGTCTGGGGATTGTTTATGTATTTTTTCACAGCATTCCAGCTCCCTCTCAAGATCTAGCCTGTGTGCTTCCATTGCTTTTTTCTTAGAGGAAGCATATGCGATTAGATGGCCACTTAGTGTGGCTTTTGCAGCGTCCCACATTGTGGCCGGAGAAACAGGAGAATCTTTGTTGTCTTGTGTGTAGTTGTCTATCCATGTAGTTACCAATGTATGGAACGCTTCGATTGATAGCATGGAGGTGTTGAATTTCCAGCTCTTTGACCTCGGGATGTTTTTGTAGAGGTCAAAGCGGAGGTGGACAAAGGCATGATCTGAAAGTGCTATAGGTCCGATTGTACATGTGGCTGAATTTATGAAACTCTTTGGGATAAAAATGCAATCTATACGGGAGTAGGTGTTATGGACATTAGAGTAGTATGTATAGTCCATAGATGAGCTATTAGTCTCTCTCCAGATATCTATCAGTCCCATCTCTTTAGTAAGAGAGTTCAACATCTTTGCAGATCTAGGAGTTGTGGTGGGGACATGAGATGATTTGTCTAGGGTTGGGTTGAGGGTACAATTAAAATCTCCGGCCACCACACCAAAGGAGACAAAATGCTCATTGAACAGGGTTATCATTTTTGACATGAAGGCAGAAGTATCTGTGTTAGGGGCGTATATGTTTAATATAGTAATTGGTTGACCATATAGTGACCCAGTTATCAAAATTAATCTCCCCTCCGGATCAGATATGTTTTTGTCAATTATGAATGGAACATTTTTATGGATAAGTATGGCTGTGCCTCTACTGTTTGATTTGAAAGATGAGAAATACACCTGTCCCACCCAAGCTCTGCGGAGTTTGGCATGTTCAGCATCACAGAGGTGTGTCTCTTATAATAGCGCAATGTCTGCTTTTTCCTTTTTTAGAGCACATAGTATCTTTTTCCGTTTTATTGCATGCCCTAGACCATGGCAGTTACATGTCAATAGATTAAAGGTACTAGTCATCGTCATCGAACAGTAATCGAACTTTAGTGCAAGTCATCGCTGGGTAAAAGTGGATAGTAGTTACAGCTGCGTTCACATAAAAGGAAAATAAATGGTGTATAAATTAATAATCTCTGAACACCCCAGCCGAGTTCCCAAACAACTCAAAATCAAATCAAATCAAATTTTATTTGTCACATACACATGGTTAGCAGATGTTAGTGCGAGTGTAGCGAAATGCTTGTGCTTCTAGTTCCGACAATGCAGTAATAACCAACAAGTAATCTAGCTAACAATTCCAAAACTACTACCTTATAGACACAAGTGTAAGGGGATAAAGAATATGTACATAAGATATATGAATGAGAGATGGTACAGAGCGGCATAGGCAAGATACAGTAGATGGTATTGAGTGCAGTATATACATATGAGATGAGTATCTAAACAAAGTGGCATAGTTAAAGTGGCTAGTGATACATGTATTACATAAGGATGCAGTAGATGATAGAGTACAGTATATACGTATACATATGAGATGAATAATGTAGGGTATGTAAACATTATATTAGGTAGCATTGTTTAAAGTGGCTAGTGATATATTTTACATAATTTCCCATCAATTCCCAATATTAAAGTGGCTGGAGTTGAGTCAGTGTGTTGGCAGCAGCCACTCAATGTTAGTGGTGGCTGTTAACAGTATGATGGCCTTGAGATAGAAGCTGTTTTTCAGTCTCTTGGTCCCAGCTTTGATGCACCTGTACTGACCTCGCCTTCTGGATGATAGCGGGGTGAACAGGCAGTGGCTCGGGTGGTTGTTGTCCTTGATGATCTTTATGGCCTTCCTGTGACATCGGGTGGTGTAGGTGTCCTGGAGGGCAGGTAGTTTGCCCCCGGTGATGCGTTGTGCAGACCTCACTACCCTCTGGAGAGCCTTACGGTTGTGGGCGGAGCAGTTGCCGTACCAGGCGGTGATACAGCCCGACAGGATGCTCTCGATTGTGCATCTGTAGAAGTTTGTGAGTGCTTTTGGTGACAAGCCAAATTTCTTCAGCCTCCTGAGGTTGAAGAGGCGCTGCTGCACCTTCTTCACGATGCTGTCTGTGTGGGTGGACCAATTCAGTTTGTCTGTGATGTGTATGCCGAGGAACTTAAAACTTACTACCCTCTCCACTACTGTTCCATCGATGTGGATAGGGGGGTGTTCCCTCTGCTGTTTCCTGAAGTCCACAATCATCTCCTTAGTTTTGTTGACGTTGAGTGTGAGGTTATTTTCCTGACACCACACTCCGAGGGCCCTCACCTCCTCCCTGTAGGCCGTCTCGTAGTTGTTGGTAATCAAGCCTACCACTGTTGTGTCGTCCGCAAACTCGATGATTGAGTTGGAGGCGTGCGTGGCCACGCAGTCGTGGGTGAACAGGGAGTACAGGAGAGGGCTCAGAACGCACCCTTGTGGGGCCCCAGTGTTGAGGATTAGCGGGGTGGATATGTTGTTGCCTACCCTCACCACCTGGGGGCGGCCCGTCAGGAAGTCCAGTACCCAGTTGCACAGGGCGGGGTCGAGACCCAGGGTCTCGAGCTTGATGACGAGCTTGGAGGGCACTATGGTGTTAAATGCCGAGCTGTAGTCGATGAACAGCATTCTCACATAGGCATTCCTCTTGTCCAGATGGGTTAGGGCAGTGTGCAGTGTGGTTGAGATTGCATCGTCTGTGGACTTATTTGGGCGGTAAGCAAATTGGAGTTGGTCTAGGGTGTCAGGTAGGGTGGAGGTGATATGGTCCTTGACTAGTCTCTCAAAGCACTTCATGATGACGGAAGTGAGTGCTACGGGGCGGTAGTCGTTTAGCTCTGCTACCTTAGCTTTCTTGGGACCAGGAACAATGGTGGCCCTCTTGAAGCATGTGGGAACAACAGACTGGGATAGGGATTGATTGAATATGTCCGTAAGCACACCAGCCAGCTGGTCTGCGCATGCTCTGAGGGCGCGGCTGGGGATGCCGTCTGGGCCTGCAGCCTTGCGAGGGTTGACACGTTTAAATGTTTTCCTCACGTCGGCTGCAGTGAAGGAGAGTCCGCATGTTTTAGTTGCGGGCAGTGTCAGTGGCACTGTATTGTCCTCAAAGCGGGCAAAAAAGTTATTTAGTCTGCCTGGGAACAAGACATCCTGGTCCGTGACGGTGCTGGTTTTCTTTTTGTAATCCGTGATTGACTGTAGACCCTGCCACATACCTCTTGTGTCTGAGCTGTTGAATTGAGATTCTACTTTGTCTCTAAACTGACGCTTAGCTTGTTTGATTGCCTTGCGGAGGGAATAGTTACACTGTTTGTATTCAGTCATGTTTCCAGTCACCTTGCCCTGATTAAAAGCAGTGGTTCGCGCTTTCAGTTTCACGTGAATGCTGCCATCAATCCACGGTTTCTGGTTTGGGAATGTTTTAATCGTTGCTATGGGAACGACATCTTCAACGCACATTCTAATGAACTCGCACACCGAATCAGCATATTCGTCAATGTTGTCATCTGACGCAATACATTTACATTACATTACATTTAAGTCATTTAGCAGACGCTCTTATCCAGAGCGACTTACAAATTGGTGAATTCACCTTCTGACATCAGTGGAACAGCCACTTTACAATAGTGCATTTAAATCATTTAAGGGGGTTGGGGGGTGAGAAGGATTACTTTATCTTATCCTAGGTATTCCTTGAAGAGGTGGGGTTTCAGGTGTCTCCGGAAGGTGGGGGGCCAGAGCAGCGAACAGTTTTGACTGGGCTGAGCGGGAACTGTACTTCCTCAGTGGTAGGGAGGCGAGCAGGCCAGAGGTGGATGAACGCAGTGCCCTTGTTTGGGTGTAGGGCCTGATCAGAGCCTGGAGGTACTGCGGTGCCGTTCCCCTCACAGCTCCGTAGGCAAGCACCATGGTCTTGTAGCGGATGCGAGCTTCAACTGGAAGCCAGTGGAGAGAGCGGAGGAACTTGGGAATGTTGAACACCAGACGGGCTGCGGAGTTCTGGATGAGTTGTAGGGGTTTAATGGCACAGGCAGGGAGCCCAGCCAACAGCGAGTTGCAGTAATCCAGACGGGAGATGACAAGTGCCTGGATTAGGACCTGCGCCGCTTCCTGTGTGAGGCAGGGTCGTACTCTGCGAATGTTGTAGAGCATGAACCTACAGGAACGGGCCACCGCCTTGATGTTAGTTGAGAACGACAGGGTGTTGTCCAGGATCACGCCAAGGTTCTTAGCGCTCTGGGAGGAGGACACAATGGAGTTGTCAACCGTGATGGCGAGATCATGGAACGGGCAGTCCTTCCCCGGGAGGAAGAGCAGCTCCGTCTTGCCGAGGTTCAGCTTGAGGTGGTGATCCGTCATCCACACTGATATGTCTGCCAGACATGCAGAGATGCGATTCGCCACCTGGTCATCAGAAGGGGGAAAGGAGAAGATTAATTGTGTGTCGTCTGCATAGCAATAATAGGAGAGACCATGTGAGGTTATGACAGAGCCAAGTGACTTGGTGTATAGCGAGAATAGGAGAGGGCCTAGAACAGAGCCCTGGGGGACACCAGTGGTGAGAGCGCGTGGCGAGGAGACAGATTCTCGCCACGCCACCTGGTAGGAGCGACCTGTCAGGTAGGACGCAATCCAAGCGTGGGCCGCGCCGGAGATGCCCAACTCGGAGAGGGTGGAGAGGAGGATCTGATGGTTCACAGTATCGAAGGCAGCCGATAGGTCTAGAAGGATGAGAGCAGAGGAGAGAGAGTTAGCTTTAGCAGTGCGGAGCGCCTCCGTGATACAGAGAAGAGCAGTCTCAGTTGAATGACTAGTCTTGAAATCTGACTGATTTGGATCAAGAAGGTCATTCTGAGAGAGATAGCGGGAGAGCTGGCCAAGGACGGCACGTTCAAGAGTTTTGGAGAGAAAAGAAAGAAGGGATACTGGTCTGTAGTTGTTGACATCGGAGGGATCGAGTGTAGGTTTTTTCAGAAGGGGTGCAACTCTCGCTCTCTTGAAGACGGAAGGGACGTAGCCAGCGGTCAGGGATGAGTTGATGAGCGGTCTGGAGAAGAGAGGAGGGGATAGGGTCAAGCGGGCAGGTTGTTGGGCGGCCGGCCGTCACAAGAAGCGAGATTTCATCTGGAGAGAGAGGGGAGAAAGAGGTCAGAGCACAGGGTAGGGCAGTGTGAGCAGAACCAGCGGTGTCGTTTGACTTAGCAAACGAGGATCAGATGTCGTCGACCTTCTTTTCAAAATGGTTGACGAAGTCATCTGCAGAGAGGGAGGAGGGGGGGGGGAGGAGGATTCAGGAGGGAGGAGAAGGTGGCAAAGAGCTTCCTAGGGTTAGAGGCAGATGCTTGGAATTTAGAGTGGTAGAAAGTGGCTTTAGCAGCAGAGACAGAGGAGGAAAATGTAGAGAGGAGGGAGTGAAAGGATGCCAGGTCCGCAGGGAGGCGAGTTTTCCTCCATTTCCGCTCGGCTGCCCGAGCACTGTTCTGTGAGCTCGCAGTGAGTCGTCGAGCCACGGAGCGGGAGGGGAGGACCGAGCCGGCCTGGAGGATAGGGGACATAGAGAGTCAAAGGATGCAGAAAGGGAAGAGAGGAGGGTTGAGGAGGCAGAATCAGGAGATAGGTTGGAGAAGGTATGAGCAGAGGGAAGAGATGATAGGATGGAAGAGGAGAGAGTAGCGGGGGAGAGAGAGCGAAGGTTGGGACGGCGCGATACCATCCGAGTAGGGGCAGTGTGGGAAGTGTTGGATGAGAGCGAAAGGGAAAAGGATACAAGGTAGTGGTCGGAGACTTGGAGGGGAGTTGCAATGAGGTTAGTGGAAGAACAGCATCTAGTAAAGATGAGGTCGAGCGTATTGCCTGCCTTGTGAGTAGGGGGAAGGTGAGAGGGTGAGGTCAAAAGAGGAGAGGAGTGGAAAGAAGGAGGCAGAGAGGAATGAGTCAAAGGTAGACATGGGGAGGTTAAAGTCGCCCAGGACTGTGAGAGGTGAGCCGTCCTCAGGAAAGGAGCTTATCAAGGCATCAAGCTCATTGATGAACTCTCCGAGGAACCTGGAGGGCGATAAATGATAAGGATGTTAAGCTTGAAAGGGCTGGTAACTGTGACAGCATGGAATTCAAAGGAGGCGATAGACAGATGGGTAAGGGGAGAAAGAGAGAATGACCACTTGGGAGAGATGAGGATCCCGGTGCCACCACCCCGCTGACCAGAAGCTCTCGGGGTGTGCGAGAACACGTGGGCGGACGAAGAGAGAGCAGTAGGAGTAGCAGTGTTATCTGTGGTGATCCATGTTTCCGTCAGTGCCAAGAAGTCGAGGGACTGGAGGGAGGCATAGGCTGAGATGAACTCTGCCTTGTTGGCCGCAGATCGGCAGTTCCAGAGGCTACCGGAGACCTGGAACTCCACGTGGGTCGTGCGCGCTGGGACCACCAGATTAGGGTGGCCGCGGCCACGCGGTGTGGAGCGTTTGTATGGTCTGTGCAGAGAGGAGAGAACAGGGATAGATAGACACATAGTTGACAGGCTACAGAAGAGGCTACGCTAATGCAAAGGAGATTGGAATGACAAGTGGACTACACGTCTCGAATGTTCAGAAAGTTAAGCTTACGTAGCAAGAATCTTATTGACTAAAATGATTGAAATGATACAGTACTGCTGGAGTAGGCTAGCTGGCAGTGGCTGCGTTGTTGACTTTGTAGGCTAGCTGGCAGTGGCTGCGTGGTTGACACTACACTAATCAAGTCGTTCCGTCGAGTGTAATAGTTTCTACAGTGCTGCTATTCGGGGGCTAGCTGGCTAGCTAGCAGTGTTGATTACGTAACGTTACGTTAAAAGAACGACAATAGCTGGCTAGCTAACCTAGAAAATCGCTCTAGACTACACAATTGTCTTAGATACAAAGACGGCTATGTAGCTAGCTAGCTACGATCAAACAAATCAAACCGTTGTACTGTAATGAAGTGAAATGAAAATGTGATACTACCTGTGGAGCGAAGCGGAATGTTGACCGGGTTGTTGAAGTTCAATTCGGTAGACGTTGGCTAGCTGTTGGCTAGCTAGCAGTATCTCCTACGTTAAGGACGACAAATAGCTGGCTAGCTAACCTCGGTAAATTAAGATAATCACTCTAAGTCTACACACTCTAAACTACACAATTATCTTGGATACGAAGACAGCAAAGACAACTATGTAGCTAGCTAACACTACACTAATCGAGTCGTTCAGTTGAGTGTAATAGTTTCTACAGTGCTAGTGGACGTTAGCTAGCTGCTGGGCAGATAGCAGTGTAGACTACGTTAGGACGACGAAATACGATAATTACGCAATTATCTTTGATACAAAGACGGCTATGTAGCTAGCTAAGAAGAAATTGCTAAGATTAGACAAATCAAACCGTTGTACTATAAAGAAATGTAATGAAAATGTAATGAAAAGTTATACTACCTGCGGACCGAAGTGTAGATGCGACCGCTCGCTCCAAACCGGAACCGGAACCAATACGGAACATATCCCAGTCCACGTGATGGAAGCAGTCTTGGATTGTGGAATCAGATTGGTCGGACCAGCGTTGAACAGACCTCAGCGCGGGAGCTTCTTGTTTTAGTTTCTGTCTGTAGGCAGGGATCAGCAAAATGGAGTCGTGGTCAGCTTATCCGAAAGGAGGGCGGGGCAGGTCCTTATATGCGTCGCGGAAGTTGGAATAGCAATGATCCAAGGTTTTTCCAGCCCTCGACACATCCCGTTGGATCTATAACCCCCCGCTCAGTCTCAATTCTGTGTTCCGAATAAAACAAAAACCGGGAACAGTTAGCAATGCACAACGTCTCCCTCTCCCCACCAAAGAAATGCCTCATCCTCTCCACCCCGCATTGAGTAAATGACACAGTTGCCCTTGTCCAGACCACGCTAAAAGAGGGGAGAAATATAAAATCAATAGCCCAGCCTACATATACCTCCCCCAAGGAACATAGGGATCCCCAAGTAATAATAGCAACAAAAAAAACTGGGAAATAAAAGTAGGCTGAAACATTAGTAGGCCTAGGTTAGGCTATAGATCCCATCCCTCTCAGTTAAAGGAAAATAAATATAAATTGGATGGCTATAATGACATTTAGGGGGTGGGTCTTTGGATATCGGCTATATGTTGTCTTACCTCCTTTAGTAATGGCATTAACCGCATTTAGTCATTGGTCCATTTCTCATTGACCAGGATTGTCTTTCAAAAAACGTTTTGCGTCTTCGGGAGTTTTGAACTGTCGCAAGACTCCTTGGTGAAGAATCCTGAGCTCGTTTGGGTATTTGAATCCCCTGAAGATGCCTCTGTCAATTGAGTATTTCTTCACTTCGTCAAACTCTCGGCGCTTTCGGCGTATTCTAGCTGACAGGTCCTGGTGTAAAGCGAGTTTGGCGTTTCCCACTGTGATGGTGTTGTTTTTTGCCGCCTGTAGGACTCGTTCCTTGTCGGTGTATCTCAGGAAACGTATGGTGATTGGGCACGGTGGTTGTCTGGCTGCTGGTGGGGGCCTCAGTGCTCAGTGAGCGCTCGCTCTCTCTCTCTCTCTCTCTCTCTCGTTCTATAGGCCTGTCGGTGGACAGGTGGAGCCACTCTGGAAGTTTGTCTTGCAGGTAGCGGATCAGTGGCATGTTTCCCTCTTCTTTTTCACCCAGATTGAATAGAACACAATTATTCCTTCGCCCCTGTTTTTCAATTTTCTTTTTAGCATATGCTGTTGTTTCCATGGCATCTGTCAATAAGTTTTCCATGGATAGGATTCGCCCCTCTGCCTCGTCCAGGCGCCCCGCGTTTATGGTTAACTTGTTGTTGATGTCAGGCAAAGTGTTTTCCAGGATTGTCACCTTGCCCCCGATCGCGCTGAGCTGAGAGTTAATGGCATCTAATTTGGTGTTTAGTTCTGTACGTTGGGATCTCAACTCAGAAAGGATGTCTTCTACAGAGTGCGAGGTTGGCATTCGAGGACAAACCATTCACAGAGACAAACTGATATCTTTCCGACATAAGATCTAAATCAGGCCAGAACTTGTCCGTGTAGACCAATTTGGGTTTCCAATCTCGCCAAAAGAATGTGGTGATCGATGGTATCAAAAGCAGCACTAAGGTCTAGGAGCACGAGGACAGATGCAGAGCCGCGCAGATTTAAAGAGGAGTCCGTAATTTGCTTTCTAATAATCATAAGTTCATGAATTTATCAATGCTAAAGTGAAAGTCATCCTCTTGGGGAATGCTGCTTTTTAGTTAGCTTTGCGACAGTATCAAAAAGGAATTTCGGATTGTTCTTATTTTCCTCAATTAAGTTAGAAAAATAGGATGATCGAGCAGCAGTAAGGGCTCTTCGGTACTGCACGGTACTGTCTTTCCAAGCTAGTCGGAAGACTTCCAGTTTGGTGTGGCACCATTTCCGTTCCAATTTTCTGGAAGCTTGCTTCAGAGCTCGGGTATTTTCTGTGTACCAGGGAGCTAGTTTATGAGAAATGTTTTTAGTTTAGGGGTGCAACTGCATCTAGGGTATTGCGCAATGTTAAATTGAGTTCCTCAGTTAGGTGGTTAACTGATTTTTGTCCTCTGGCGTCCTTGGGTAGACAGAGGGAATCTGGAAGGACATCAAGGAATCTGTGTGTTGTCTGAATTTATAGCACGACTTTTGATGTTCCTTGGTTGGGGTCTGAGCAGATTATTTGTTGCAATTGCAAACATAATAAAATGGGGGTCCGATAGTCCAGGATTATGAGGAAAAGCATTAAGATCCAGAACATTTATTCCAGGGGACAAAACTAGGTCCAGCGTATGACTGTGACAGTGAGTGGGTCCAGAGACATGTTGGACAAAACCCACTGAGTCGATGATGGCTCCGAAAGCCTTTTGGAGTGGGTCTGTGGACTTTTCCATGTGAATATTAAAGTCAAAGATTAGAATATTATCTGCTATGACTACAAGGTCCGATAGGAATTCAGGGAACTTAGTGAGGAAGGCTGTATTATGGCCCAGGAGGCCTGTAAACAGTAGCTATAAAAAGAGATTGAGTAGGCTGCATAGATTATGACTAGATGCTCAAAAGACGAAAACGTATTTTTGTAAATTGAAATTTGCTATCGTAAATGTTAGCAACACCTCCGCCTTTGCGGGATGCACGGGGATATGGTCACTAGTGTAGCCAGGAGGTGAGGCCTCATTTAACACAGTAAATTCATCAGGCTTAAGCCATGTTTCAGTCAGGCCAATCACATCAAGATTATGATCAGTGATTAGATCATTGACTATAATTGCCTTTGAAGTAAGGGATCTAACATTAAGTAGCCCTATTTTGAGATATGAGGTATCATGATCTCTTTCAATAATGACAGGAATGGAGGTGGTCTTTATCCTAGTGAGATTGCTAAGGCGAACACCGCCATGTTTAGTTTTGCCCAACCTAGGTCGAGGCACAGACAGGGTCTCAATGGTGATAGCTGAGCTGACTACACTGACTGTGCTAGTGGCAGACTCCACTATGCTGGCAGGCTGGCTAACAGCCTGCTGCCTGGCCTGCACCCTATTTCATTGTGGAGCTAGAGCCCTGTCTATGTCGGTAGATAAGATGAGAGCCCACCTCCAGCTAGGATGGAGTCCGTCACTCCTCAGCAGGTCAGGCTTGGTCCCAGAAAGAGGGCCAATTATCTACAAATTCTCTCTTTTGGGAGGGGCAGAAAACAGTTTAACCAGCGATTGAGTTGTGAGACTGCTGTAGAGCTCATCACTCCCCCTAACTGGGAGGGGGCCAGAGACAATTATTCGATGCCGACATCTTTCTAGCTGATTTACACACAGAAGCTGTGTTGCGCTTGGTGATCTGACTGTTTCATCCTAACATCGTTGGTGCCGACATAGATAATCTCTATACTCGCCAGTTTTACCTTTAGCCAGCACCATCTTCAGATTAGCCTTAACGTCGGTAGCCCTGCCCCCCGGTAAACAGTGTATGATCGCTGGATGATTCGTTTTAAGTCTAATACTGCGGGTAATGGAGTCGCCAATGACTAGTTCTCAATTTGTCAGAGCTAATGGTGGGAAGCGTCAGTTTCTCAGACCCCGTAACGGGAGGAGTAGAGACCAGAGAAGACTCGGCCTCCGACTCGCTGCTTAATGGGGAAAACCGGTTGAAAGTTTGTCGGCTGAATGAGCGACACCGGTTGAGCGTTCCTACAGCATTTCCTTCCAGAAACCGTGAGAAAGTAGTCGGGCTGCGGGGACTGTGCCAGGGGATTTATACTACTATCTGTACTTACTGGTGGCACAGACGCCGTTTCATCCTTTCCTACACTGAAATTACCCTGCCTAACGATTGCGTCTGAAGCTGGGCTTGTAGCACAGCTATCCTCGCCGTAAGGCCAGTACAGCGACCGCAATTAGAAGGCATCATGTTAATGTTACTACTTAGCGTCGGCTGTTGGAGGTCCTGACGAATCGTGTCCAGATAAAGCGTCCGGAGTGAAAAAGTTGAGGAAAAATAAAGCAAGTAAATAGCTAGCCATGTTACTTCAGCTGCATTGCAAGGCAAGCTTACAATTGTGCAGTCAATGCTTTTGCCAGCTCGATTCTTTACATCAACTGTTTCACAAGACAACTGCCTGATTTGTTGGTTCTCAGGAGTCCCTGAAAGACGATTTACAAATTCATTCTCCTAACACTAGCTAGTCTGGTAACTTGCTAAATAAAGATTTGTAATTGAACTGAGACAAAAAAAAGCCACTTCTCTACATTGTCACATTCCTCTCAAATTGTACATTTGCTTGACTCGTTAAGGCAACTTCCATCTGTTTTGTCAGCAATCTTCGTTGAGCGCCACAAGGCAAGGGTGGCTCGTGTCAAAATGAGTCTGGTCATCAAAGCCTTGGGAGCCAAATGCATAATGATTGCGCAAACTCCCCCTTGTGATGGTCTGGAGCAATGAAGCCGTCCCGCGGTGCAAGCTCGCAACTTTAAGGAGTGTGTCTTCAGTCCCCGCTGTTCCCGTACAGTGAGTGCTGAAATCTTATCCTGATTAGATTGCAATGTAATCATGGCTTTACCTTCGTAGTTCGGACTTGGAGATTGAAGCGATGTCTTGTGGGGAATGCATGGGTGTCCGAGCTGTGTGCTAGTAGTTTAAAAAAAAAAGACAGCTCGGTACATTCAGCTTGTCAACAATTCTTACACAAACAAGTAGCGATGAAGTCAGGCTCTTCCCATTTGAGCCATAAGAGATTGACATGAATATCATTAAAAGAAGAAATGTCCATATTTGGATGGAAACCAAGCTAGAGAGAGGTATCAAGGAAAGTTTTAATTTCAGTTGAAAATTACCAACACTGCATCCAACCACAGCCCTGCTGGTTTCACTTAGGCAAACCACTATAACATTGAGTCAGTTCATCCTACTGGACATTGGAAAGCTTTTGTTTTGACACCCATTGTTTGTCCTAGACGGGAAATTGGTGTGCAACACTTATCTCCCTCCGGTGGATGGTTCAGAGTTCCATGCTTACAAAAGGGTTGATTGATACATGTCAGATGACAAGCCTACTACATGCGCCTTGGTGTTAAATGCAAATCAGATACAATTAAGGTAGCTCCAACGGTTAGGATTGTTTTATATAGAACACTTTATTTGACATGTTAGAACAAGACATTACATCCAAAGAATGTATCCAGAAGAAACATATAAATGACGCTCCTCGGAGAGGTCTTTGACATGTCGTTGACCTGTTGAGAGAGAGAAACTATTAGTTCAGTTATGGTCTGCCAGGGTCTGAAAAGCATAAAACAAGACCTACCTCTTTTCGGGTTGTCCTGATTCACACATTGTCCACTACAGTGGCCGCCAGAGGGACTACTGGCATCACAGATGACCACATCACAATGGACAAAGACCTAGGAATCAAAGATTTGATTGTGTCAGATTATTATTATTTTTTTAAGGTATGATTGCCACACAAAATTAGCCAATAAAGATTGTTGGGTCAATTTTGTTACCTGGCCACTCGGCTCAACCGCATCCTCAGCGAAGGAAAACATATAGACCTCAAAGCGTTTGACGTGAGGGGGGAAGTGGACCCTGGCATCAGCTACTACCGGGTGGAAGACCACATTGTATGGATCCTCGGGGTTCTCACAGCTGCCAGTGTAGAGAGAGGGACTAAGTTAAGAACAAGAAAAACGCTGCAAACCCCAACCGCCTTGTGTACAAAGTCTTGTGGTGGTGTCATGACTGTCCTGTGAGGATCAGATCAATTTACAGCAGAAGTAGGTTCTTTTCCCCCCTCCAGTATGAACTAAAGGAATGTTTTTGATTACAGGCTTTTCCCAACCAAAAAATAATAATCACCTTTGTCTTGAAAAAACATTATACAATATAAAGGCTCGAGACTGCCTACCTGTAGAGTGAGGACGTTTCTAGTAAAAATAAACTATGACATTTATTTTCTATAGCTAATCTCTGACCAGTCTTATGTTAGAAATATTGTTCCAGTATTCACTTTGAACGTGTTAGAGAAACTCCCCTAGAAATGTGCATAGTAAGTAGCCATGCCACGAGGGACACCAGAGAGCGGGTCAGACTGACAGAACCGTCCCCGGCGGCCAGAGCGCATAAAAGGAATGGTAACAGAAATTAACATTAGACCAGAAAACCGTGAGGCGCAAGCTACACGTTTGGAACTTTCCATAAACTCACAAGTACCTAGAAAAATGAACTTAAGTGGGATCCTTCTGCCTCTATATCCAAACCATCCTACTCATCACCCACTGAGGAATCAGCGACAGGGTTGATTAGCCTATCTTCCAGAACGAGTGAAAGGAAAACCCATCCTGTAGTTCTGTTCAAGACTAGTCATTGGAGCCACGGACAACCAACGACATTGTGATCTCATGTAGCCAATCAGAGAGAAGACACATTACCTACCTTTCCACGGCGGCATCCCACATAAATACATTCATGCTTTTACACCAAGCTGCTGCCGGTTCGTGTGTTAAAAAATGTATCAATGATAAGTGTCTTACGGAATGGGGGGGGAAACCTTGTAACAAGCCGTCATATTGTGTCACCTGTGTTTTAGTCTGTTATTTAGTTAGCTAGTAATTCAATTAAACCAACTTGTATAGTACTGAATCATAAGGCTGGGGTTTTTGCAGCTGCAAGGAGGATACGATGTAATGTTAATAAGTTGACTATCAATTTAATAGATTTCTACCGTCTAGAATTTAAGTCGGGAGACGGTAACTCTTTAAAACCACTTCCTCGGCACCCCAAATCCTAACATGATTCATTTAGTCAGCTAACAATTAAACAGTCCTCAGATAATTCAAGGTCACGACAGTGGTTTGTTGGTTTTAATTTCTGATATTTTGGCCCATCAGACCTGGATGAATCTGATTAAGTAAGTTTATTTTAAAGAACAGAAATTGGGCTTTCCGTCAACAATATTTATTTTGGTCTACTGCAATGGCTTGTTAAATGACGGCTGTCAAACATGTATATTCAATTCCATTGACATGAGGTGAGATGTCCCTCTAAATGGTTCTTAAAATTCTAAATGATCCAGAATGGTCAGAGTACAGGCGACCTGAATATTGATCAATTGACCGTGGTTTAACCAAAGTTGCCGAATAGACAGTCGGTATCATCAACAAGGCAATCATATTTTTCAAAATAAGACCTTCATTTTAAACAAGAATTTCATGCAATGCGCCAGAGCAATTCTTCCGCTGTTGGAAAAATTGGTCACACAAAATAAATTCTCCACCCACGGCATCGGATTCACATTTGGAGGACTTCTGTGAAGGGCGCAGCTCTACTATACAAGTAACCTACGCATTGACAGTTTAGGCCTACTTTTCTTAATTAACTTGCATCTTTGGGAGGTTTATCCTTCACTGTTTAACTGCCAGATATTAGCAAAACGGAATTTGTGAAATCTGAAGACGTTACATGGAGACAAACACCCACACCAGTAAAAATCCACTTGAGCTGACAGACGATGGTCAGGATTTTGCACAACGATATAGTTGCAGCTGAAGTGACAAATCTGACCTGCCCATTTCGTGCACTGCCATGTGAATGTTGTGTCTTTTCCTATGATATACAAAACATTTCAGCCTGTTTTTTTTTAAACTGCTATGACATTGCTAATTTAATAAACAGCTGCAAAGTTACGCCGTGTCCACATGGCCAAATTTAGGTTTTTGATACCATTTCATAAAATGGTAAAAGTGCGTGATTTGATAGCATTTTGCAAACCCCATCCCCCAAATTAATGGTTGACCAATAAAGTTGCTTCACTACACTGCTTGGTGTAACATGCATCCAGATACTGAAAAGGCACCCGCAAAATCAAGTGTCATCTGCAGCGTGCATAATCATGGGCAAAGTCATTGTAGCCCATTACAATGTAGGAAAAAGTCATCTTCCAATAGTTAACCAATTTAAATTCTTGAGATAAAAATTAGGCCAGCGTGTCCATCTGTGGCAAAGTGCTCACCCAAATCAAAAATGTAGTAACATTTTCTCAAATATGAACATTAGGTAGCCTAAATAAGGTTAGCAAGATGCTGCTACACTTGACCGTGGTATTTGTTCACTCCCAATTAGCGCATTCCTCTAGGACAGGAAATTCCATTGAAAGTGGCATCAACTTCTGGGGATCCTGTCAACTGATCCTATTCAGTTTCAAACATCCATGCTGAACAGGCGTGTGAACCATACTTTATGTTTAGTGCAATAACTGTTTTAAACACAACAGGTCACTTGTTGGTTTTGGGTTGAATTCAGGCACAACTATTCAGTCAGTGTTAAGAGCAGTTTGAAACCAATCGGAAAGGCAAGCCAAGCTTGCCAGCCGCTCTTGATTTCCATTTGACTGACCTTCAGTTTGGCACAACACTGAACTCTAGCCAACCAAAAGGATAACATTGAGTAAAAAGGTGTAGGTAATGCCAACATTAACCTTTTCACATGCGAGTTCCAAATATCATCAGTCGCCCCAGTGGGAGTTGATTTTATGCGAGTGATGTCAGAATGCACTCACCATTCCACATGTGGACATTTAACCCGCGCTGACCTCAGACCAAGGCACACGACCTGCTAATCTTCTATAGGCTGTTTCAACTTCTAATTTTGCCTCATTCATTCACAAAAGTAGCCCATTTCACTGTTGCAGACCATTTCTATTTGAGAATTTAATGAGCCGGGCAAACTTTCCTTCAACAGAAAGCCCAAGCACTTCCCCAGATCAAGTATACAGTCCTTGCACATTTATTGCTTTCCTTACAACTGTGGACATGCGTGCATTCCGATCAAAGTGCCTTATTTTCTGTGTAAAATGTTGTCGTTTCTACTGTAGCGTACCCTAAGTATAATGTACTTAGCGTTTTATTCATGCGTTCTGATTATTGCCTAGATTGTAATGGACACGTGTGTAAAACACTTTAAGGTGGTACTGAATATGAGCTAACATACAATGCAGTCAGGTTATCACGTACGCGTCTGTCAGACTAATGGTGATCTCAACTGGAGAACCCCCATTGTCTTGAATGCACTGAAGTCGTTAGTTGATTTGAACACGGCATCAGAGTGTAAACTATGGTACCTCAGGGTTGCCAGATCAGACCCCCTTTCCAGGGGTATATAGCTTAGAGAAACTGTCTTCCCCACCATTTATTGTTGATAAATTCCCAGATCTTAGTAATATTTCCTGCATCATCCTCTTCACAATACCTTCAAGGACTTAACCCCCAATAATGGATTGGGCTAGATCTTTCAACTCTGTTTTGCTTTCGTGCTAAGGTTGTATTTGGGGCGGTGACAACAATTGGCTTTTTGTATAGTTACCTGTAAACTACTTGTCATGTGTACGCCGTAACAAGTACAAAGATTTCAGCATGTGACAGTGGCCAAACTAAGTTAAGAAGAAGTCAACCTGTTATTTAGACTAGATGATACCGTTAACATTTATATATTTTACAAGCAAAATTGGAATAATGTTGTGAAGACCTTTATTTCTCATCAGTACAAAACATTGTTTAGACGCTTTTCAGACAACGCGGTTTAGAGTCGTTTGATGCAGCATACGTTCCGTTCCAATGATACGCTGCAGGGACCACTCAGTGATAACAAGCATGTGATCATACGCGCCAGAATCTCCCATAAGTGTTAAATTGGGTGGAGATCTGGTGAGACCCCACATGGCTCACATCGTTTAAGCGTTTTGACCACTCGACCTATGGATGGGGGCATAGCCACGGTAGCCAAAGTAAATGGCCTGCCAAGCATGATAGGTTGCTAATTACTCAGGAACCACACCTGTGGAATAACACTTGTTTAGGCCCAAAAACAACATGTTACCCATTAATGATGAGATTCCACCGGGGTCGGGAGTCACGGTCCTCGTTGAGGGTGGCCCAGCAGTGGTCAAGCACCAGCGCTACCTTGGGATCAGAGGTCGTGGTCAGCTCCACCTCAAATTGCAGAGGCTGTCTCAGGTACCTCACCACTGGATAGTCCTCCTCCTGGTGGAACGTGTTATACGAGGCGTCTGGAACACAGAACAAGACAACCGGGGGTCGTGTTCAGTGGGCACCATCTGAACTTGTCCATTAAGAAATGCTCTTTTATCATATCCTATTGTGCCCCAATGAACACAAGCCATTTATAGCCAACACTACCCACCCCCCACCAGAGGCTTCTGACAAATTCCCAAATCAGCTCCTCACCGTTACTCCATAGTCACACCTGTAGATCTCAGAAAGCAAGAGTAATATATCATAAGGCTTAGATGTTTGGGAATGGTTTTGTAAAGGAGACCTTCCAAGATACTTTTAGAGGCGAGGGGTCAAGTTAAAATTCGGAATTTGTGCACGCTTACCCTGAGCGAGTCTCATTCTGACCATTAGTCGACCCTTCCCAGTCTCGGCAAAAGGCTCGTTGTCACGCGGCCGGGTCAGGAAGGCCAATGTGCGAGTGATGTTGGCCACATAGTAGCAGGAAACCTTTAACCTAAAAAGAGGGATGTAAGCAACTTCAATAGGGGAAACTTCAAGCAGTGGAGTGGACACTGGTAGTAGAGGCACATTTTCCCTGTATACAAAGTATTGAGCAATTGGTGAAGAAAAAAAATACCTATGAAAGCTAATCGCTACAATTGTGATGCGTAATGCACTTACTGATATTCCTCCTCTGAAGACGTCGTGGCATTCAGCTTCACCTCAAGTTCATCTGGCAAGGAGATTTCGTTCTCATACAGCATGACATTGTTGATAAACTATGTAGTAGAGGGAATTGCTTATTACAACCTGCAGAAGCAAACAGTCCGTAAATACACAGTACCCATCACCTCAGGGTAATAGTCATTTTACCTTCCTGGTGGTGCCACAGGAGTTCACAGTGAAGTGGAAGTAGGCGAAGCGATCGTCACTGTAGGTGGGACCACAGGCGGGGTCGCTCAGGGTCAGCTGACCGGGGTTCAGACCGGGAACAGAATCCACCTTCACCGCCAGCGCAGTCATCGTTCCGTTAGAGAAACACTCTTGGAGGTGGGGGAGCAAAAGACAGGTAGCCATCAGACCTGGGTTCTGTATTTGTTCCACTTATTGAGCTTGAACCAATGGAACATCACCAAAAGTGCAAACCATGCACATCTGGCACAACTATAAGACTCACAGTATTTGCAAGGAACCCAGGTTTGGTAACCATGTTAAATGACTATTTATCAAAAGTAATTGTTTGAGAACCAACCAGTCAGCGTTTTGAGGAAGCTGCAAGCCAGGGAAAAGTATTTGATGGTCATGTTGTTGTAAGGATTCAACAGAGCCACATCCAGTCTGCTCCTGACAGAGGACGAGTGAACCGACTGGGAACCAATGGGAGAGTTCATTAGTCCAATATTGTATGCATGTATACAGGGTAAGGAAAGCGAGGCTAGCTGCAGCAATTTAGGTTAACATGTTTTGGGAGAGAGTCGTACCTCAAACACTGCGTCCGGCGAAGAGAAGGGCAACGTGATGGTGAAGTCTGTGTCGCCCTCTGTTAAATACCGTTGAGCAAACTCATGGTTAAGCAGCCGCTTGCCAACCAAGACCACAAAGGGCTCTTGGTTCCTGTAATCCACAGTGATGTGGAAGTTCTCCTGATCACAGTTGCCAGTGACTGAGGGTGGCACTACAAGGACAAACAGGGTTGTGTTCATTAATTAAGCACAAAAAACAGGAAGGTACTACTTGAACTTGTCCAAGAAGAAACCTTGTTTTGATTGCAAAATGTTTTGCTTCAGTGGGACTGAATAAACATGAACCTGGCAAATCAGGAACAGGACAACTGGGTCCAAATACTCTAAAGCTTAACATTCTTTGAGGAGAGACCGCATAGGAAAACCCAACAGTATGTCTAGTTGGGCTTTCACTGCCAATTTCCTTTCAGGGCAATTATTAACGAGAGGAAACCATTCAACAGTAGTTTGGCGTAGTCCAGAGACATACCAATGTCCAGCAGTACAGCGTCCACAACGGCAGAGTGAGAGAAAGGAGCGTACTCTGGAAAGATGACCAGGCCGTAGATCAGCTGAAGAGTGAAGGTTGTGACCCCTTGTTCCGCCCTTCTCTGTAGTGAAGTTAAAAGCATTGGTCAGCATTATTGTTGTAACAGAACTCTATTCAACATCAAGTGACAACTAAGTACATATGGGGACTATTAAAACAAACTATATACTTAAAGTAATGTTGCCCTTATTCCTCTAAATCAAATGCATACAACAGCCAAAATAATGGAAACACTTGAGTAAATGAGGGATACAAAGTACATTTGTGCCATTATTTATATTTTGTTGGTGGCCCACTTATTAGGGCATGTACAAATCACTGCGTGTGGCTTTGCATTTAACAGAAACACACCTCCTTAAAGACCACCGGGTCTGAGAAGGGCACCTCCATCCTGAAGGTCTTCAAGGTGTTGTCCGGGGATCTCTGCTCCTGAACATTGAAGCCCCTGGCGTTGCACTCTGCAACAGTTAGCACCATGGTGGGAAAGGTGATGTTCAGCAGCTCCACATCAAGGTTGAAGGTCCCCAACTCAAGCACAAACACTGCCTGCTCAGGAACTGTGTCTAAGGGCGTGTCTGTTCATTGGCAAACAAAGGAAAACATTTTGAAATGCGGTACAATGGAAGTTGAAAATTGACATTTGTTATTGGGTAAGTCCAGGTATTGCCTCCCCGTTTCAGTACATTTTCTTCTGTTTTGTGCCTAATGAACAACCCAGGCATCCCAAATTGCCATAGGCACTATTTAACTAAACCAGACTCACAGTTGCGAACTTGTGGAGGCCTGGCCATCGGAGGTGTTGTGATAGGGAAGAGGACTTTATAGCTGGTGTCCTCGTGTGCGAGCTCCTCGATCCACAGCAACTCAAGCATGGGCTCAATGGTGTAAGTGACAAAGTACTGGTCATCCTGAATATGGCTCTGTAAAGGAGACGAGTGATGTAATACACAATTGGAGTGCAAAAACAGATAAATGTTCCTTATAAGCCAGAATGTTAAATACAATTATTCTACCGCTTGTCTTTTTGCCACTCGTAATTTAAGACAAAATATCCAAAGGAAAGTATTGGTTACCAGACTTTAGAGAGCTGGTAGGTGTATGGTTGTCAACATGCATTTCCCGTAGTGTGCATTTTCAAAGCAACTGACAAGCAAAGTAAACACTTGCACAATATGTAAACAGCAGCCGAGTGTTGCTTGCATTCAGTTGACAGTGGCAAAGCTACCGGCTACCTAAAAAGTCAGGTAAACAATCCTTTAGTGTGGATATTTGGTCTCAAATTTCAAGCGGCGAAAGGACAAACTGCAAAGACAAGCGGTAGAGTATGTTTAAATGTAATTTTATGCAAAATTCACACAATTTTGTATATTAACCTGATTAAGCAAACAATTGCTCAATAAGAAACATTTTACACAAGACAACGTTTATAGGAGTTTACCCATGAGAGATAAAGGGTTACTGCAAAGCACTGACAACTGCTGTAGTAAAAAGGGCTCTACAAATTAGATTTAGATATTAAACAGGAACATTTCTCATCCAATGCTGACCTTGAAATAGCCGCCAACCGCCCCCACCGGAATTTCAACAATAATATGAGCCTCTGTGACTAAAACAGAGAAGTTTCTGGCAGCCATTTCCTCAGTGTTCAGCCTCTTAGCGTCAATTCCCATGTACACCTCCAACATGGTGAAGGCATCAGAGGAGAAAAGTGGGTCTATGTGCTTGGGCATGTACCAGGTGATCACTTCTGGAGTAAAGGCAACTGCCCCTGCAGTGAAACAAGAAGCCAAGTGCACATCAAAACAGAACATTTTGCAACTGAAAACTGCCATTATTTGGAAAAAGTTCACCCCAAAAAAAATTCCCAACTGAACACAACATGAAAGTCTTGTCTGGAGCCAATTAACTAGGCTTATAGGATCATAAATTATTTCACACTCAACCTGGTGTTGGACAAACAGCCGTGGCATCTACTCGAGTAACCAGCCACTTCTGCTCAAAGAAGGTTGAGGTTGAGAGCACCCGCATCGGAACCCCAGCTACCTGTTCAGGGGGCAACCACACCAGGGCCGTGTTCAGTAGGGCACACCGTATTAACAATATGTTGCAGAGTTCAGGTAGGGCCACCGTTTCCAAATGTTTGCTCTACTGAACATGACCCAGTTCGTGGAGGTCAGCTTACATTCTGAAGGTATGTCTCCTCTGCATTATGAGGGCTTCTTAACACCAGCCGTGTGGGAGTGTTGGCTATTGCATAGCCCTTTCTTTGGACCTCATCCACATTCATGACATTCTTGCTAGGACTAAAGACGACTGCTGTCATTTTGTATCCTGAAGCAACAGCCTGTCTCAGGAAATGGAAACATGAATTAAACAAAATGGTCAACAAACGCACATTGTTTAGCACCATCCTGTCATTTTGTAGTGAAATTACAGAAACATGGCTACCTCAGCTCCTCTCCGGAAGTTGCCGCTCCTTGCTTTCGGGCCCCCAGTGGGCTGTTCGGGGATGGTTTGGATGTCTGGAAGAGTCCTTCTGACAGACACCTAGAGAAGAAAGGCCATTATTCCCTATGCATTTTCTCCTTCCCATACAATAGGAAATCAAGGGCCAGTTCTCAATCAGTCCACTCACCTCCTTAAATGCATTGAGAATAGGCCAAAACTCCTCACCTCTAAAGTTCTCCTATGTGCATTTTGAAGAGGCGAGTGGAATTGAGATAGTCAAGACCTCTACGTTGTGTCGCAGAAGAAATGAAACACTGGACAGTTGTAGCTCTAGACAGATCATTTATACAGGCAGTACGACAAGCGCGGCTGTAAACATGTCCATTGGGGCATGCTCTGCTCGCTTGCCTCCATGTAGTTGCGGTCGCACAGAATCTCTCGGGAGGTACAGGTTTTGCCCACTCTATACACAGGGTCTTCAGTCATGTGGTTTCCTGGCAGCCTGAACTGCATGACCAAGCTGAACATCTGATCATCCTAAAATGAAGGGGGAAGGGAAAAAAGCCTTCATTATATAGCAAAACACTAAATTCAGGTGACATTCATGCAAGTTATAGACTGTGGCAAAATTGGCTATATGAATGCAGCTGCCACTGTATTGAAGCCACACTAGAGGAGTAGAGCTCAATAGTTCACATCACTGCAGTCTGTATCAGAAAGTTGGCTGGCCCTCTGAAAGCCCTCCATAAACTTCTGCTGTACCTTACGTCATCGTTAACTTAGAGGTAAGAGATACCAGACCCAGGGGTGGCTAACAATGGAGATCCTTTTGATATCCACAGAGTTAAGTAAAACTGCTTCAATGTTTCTGGAACCGGACTTCTAATAACCTCCATGCGCTAAATTGTATGTATTAGCACCTCTACGGCAACTCCGGCTTATTGAGGACCTTTTTACTGAAGAATGGGTTCTCAATTATTTCATTACTCCATCTAGTGATGCAAATATTGACTTGTATCTTTGTGTATACAGGGCTCATCTGTAAAAGAGCCTGGTCTCAGCATGACTCCATGTCAAAGGTAAATAAAATGACATTGCTACAGTATGAGTTACAAATGCTGTGACACTGAAAGGCAAACTGTCCATTTGAAGTACAAGCAAACACTACAGTTCTTAGGGTTACCATGTTTTGGGAAAAGCAGTTTTGAAGAGAAGCAAAAAACATGGCATTCCCCATGGGGTCAAATTTAAAG
>NW_027001021.1:0-8004 GCF_036934945.1 Oncorhynchus masou masou
CAAATATAAGGACACCACGAACTGAAACAAAACGATATATTGGGTAAGTATGACTCCTTCCACTACATTCTGATCTAAGACCATCAAAGGTAAGGGAATATTTATGTTGTAATTTTTGTATTTCTGTTGACTAAATATTGCTTACGTCTGAGCGCCGCCTCAGATTATTGCATAGTGAACTAATTCTGTATCGTTAAAAATAAATGTGACACAGCGGTTGCATTAAGAAGCAGTGTATCTTTCTAACTATATGTAGAACATGTGTATTTAGTCAAAGTTTATGATGTGTATTTCTGTTATCTGGCGGAGCTATCTATAATTTCTCCGGACATTTTTGAGGATTTTCTGAACATGGCGTCAATGTAAACGGAGATTTATGGATATACATTGCATATTATTGAAAAAAACATAAATGTACTGTGTAACATGTTCTATTACTGTCATCTGATGATGATTTTCAAAAGGTTAGTGAATTATTTTTCTTTTAATCCTGCGTTTGTGATTGCATCTTCTGTTCGACAAAATGGCTGTATATTGTCTGTGTCTTTGTGGTGGTTTGACATAAATATGTGCTAAGTTTTCGCCGTAAAACATTTTAGAAATCTGACATGCTGGGTAGATGAACAAGGTGTTTATCTTTCATTTGAGCTATTGGACTTGTTAATGTGTGGAGGTTAAATATTTCTAAGAATATTTTTTGCATTCTGTGCGCCACCGTTGAGTTGAGCGGGGTGTGGTACCCCTGTGTCAGGACCGATGTTACGAACCTGGGTCTCCGGAGTGAGAACAGTCACTTAACCAACTGAGCCACGAATAGTCAGCAGAACCCAGAAGATGAGGCAGACACAGCAGTACTTAAGACGGTGTATTTAATAAAGTAAAAAGGAGAAGTCCTTCAATACAAAAAATGGCAAATCCAAAAGGTGGTAGGAATAGCACAAAAAGCCTCAAGAGATACTCAAAACAAAACAGAATTCCACAAGAGCATCCACCGAATCGACAAGAATACACAGAACACTAGGGCTGGGTGCTAACATACAAACACAGAGCACAGAACTGAGGAAACTCAGGGTTTAAATACAATCAGGGGAAACGCAGGCACAGGTGCAAATAATAATGGGGAACAAGGGAAAAACATGAGGTCAAAAAGCACAATGGGGGCATCTAGTGACCAAAACCCGGAACAACCCTGGCCAAATCCTGACACCCTGGGAACCTGTACTGCTAACAAGTTAAAAGTTTCAAGTACCTCGGCGTGCACATCACTGACAGCCTGAAATGGTCCATTCACACAGACAGCATGGTGAAGAAGGTACAACAGCGCCTTT
The DNA here is from genome assembly GCF_036934945.1 of Oncorhynchus masou masou. NCBI lineage: Eukaryota > Metazoa > Chordata > Actinopteri > Salmoniformes > Salmonidae > Oncorhynchus > Oncorhynchus masou. The sequence goes on from NW_027001021.1 coordinate 1,329, forward strand.
GTCAAATTTCAGAAGGCTGAAGAAATTCAGCCTGGCCCCGAGCCACGGCCTATTCAACCCCTAACCATCTAGAAGGCGGAGACAGCACAGGTACATCAAAGCTGGGACCGAGAGACTGAAAAACAGCTTACATCTCCAGACCATCTGACTGTTAAATAGTCACAACTGGCCAGCCTCTGCCCAGTACCCTGCCCTGAACTTAGTCACTGTTACTAGCCTCCCCAGTACCCTGCCCTGAACTTAGTCACGGTTACTAGCCTCCCCAATACCCTGCCCTGAACTTAGTCACTGTTACTAGCCTCCCCAGTACCCTTCCCTGAACTTAGTCACTCTTACTAGCCTCCACGGTACCCTTCCCTGAACTTAGTCACTGTTACTAGTCTCTCAGGTACCAACTTAGCACTCCTCTAGCCTCTCAGGTACCTTGCCTGAACTTAGTCACTGTTACTAGCCTCCCCAGGTACCCTTGCCCTGAACTTAGTCACTGTTACTAGCCTCCCCAGTACCCTGCCCTGAACTTAGTCACTGTTACTAGCCTCCCCCAGTACCCTGCCCTGAACTTAGTCACTCTTACTAGCCTCCACGGTACCCTTCCCTGAACTTAGTCACTGTTACTAGCCTCCCCAGTACCCTGCCCTGAACTTAGTCACTGTTACTAGCCTCCTCCAGTACCATGCCCTGAACTTAGTCACTGTTACTAGCCTCCTCCAGTACCATGCCTTGAACTTAGTCACTGTTACTAGCCTCCCCCAGTACCCTGCCCTGAACTTAGTCATGGTTACTAGCCTCCCCCAGTACCATGCCTTGAACTTAGTCACTGTTACAAGTCTCCCCAGTACCCTGCCCTGAACTTAGTCACTCTTACTAGCCTCCCCCAGTACCCTGCCCTGAACTTAGTCACTCTTACAAGCCGGCTAGCACCTGGTACTCTACCCTGCCCTTTAGACTGCTGCCCTATGTACATAGTCAATGAACTTTATAATAATGTTTACATACTGTTTTACCAACTTCATATGTATATACTGTGTTCGAGTCAAGGCTCATAACTACTGTCCATACGGTCTATACACACATCCTATATAACTACTATCTATACCGTCTATACACACCATCCTATATAACTACTGTCTATACACACCATCCTGTATAACTACTGTCTATACACACCATCCTATATAACTACTGTCTATACACACCATCCTGTATAACTACTGTCTATACACACCATCCTGTATAACTACTGTCTATACACATCATCCTATATAACTACTGTCTATACTGTCTATACACACATCCTATATAACTACTATCTATACCGTCTATACACACCATCCTATATAACTACTGTCTATACACACCATCCTGTATAACTACTGTCTATACACACCATCCTATATAACTACTGTCCATACTATCTGACACCATCCTATATATGCTACTGTCCATACTGTCTATACACACCATCCTATATATGTACTGTCCATACTGTCTATACACACCATCCTAATATAACTGTCTATACACACCATCCTATATAACTACTGTCTACACTGTCTATACACACCATCCTATATAACTACTGTCTATACACAAAATCCTATTATAACTGTCTATACACACCATCCTATATAACTACTGTCTATACTGTCGATACACACCATCCTATATACTACTATCTACTGTCTATACACAACATCCTATATAACTACTGTCATACTGTCTATACACACCATCCTATATAACTACTGTCATATACACAACATCCTATTATACTACTGTCTATACACACCATCCTATATAACTACTGTCTATACTGTCTATACACACCATCCTATATAACTACTGTCCATAGTACACACCATCCTATATTACTACTGTCTATACACACCATCCTATATAACTACTGTCTATACACACCATCCTATATAACTACTGTCTATACTGTCTATACACACCATCCTATATACTACTGTCTATACACACCATCCTATATAACTACTGTCTATACTGTCTATACACACCATCCTATATCACTACTGTCTATACACCCATCCTATATAACTAATGTCTATACTGTCTATACACACCATCCTATATAACTGTCTATACACACCATCCTATATAACTACTGTCTATACTGTCTATACACACCAGCCTATATAACTACTGTCTATACTGTCTATACACACCAGCCTATATAACTACTGTCTATACACACCATCCTATATAACTACTGTCTATACACACCATCCTATATAACTACTGTCTATACATACCACCCTATATAACTGTCTATACTGTCTATACACACCATCCTATATAACTACTGTCCATACTGTCTATACACACCATCCTATATAACTACTGTCCATACTGTCTATACACACCATCCAATATAACTACTGTCTATACACACCATTCTATATAACTACTGTCTGTACACACCATCATATATACCTACTGTCCATACTGTCTGTACACACCATCCTATATACCTACTGTCCATACTGTCTATACACACCATCCAATCCATAACTACTGTAACTACTGTCTATAACACCATCCTATATAACTACTGTCTGTACACACCATCCTATATAACTACTGTCTATACACATCATCTATATAACTACTGTCTGTACACACCATCCTATATAACTACTGTCTATATACACCATCCTATATAACTACTGTCTGTACACACCATTCTATATAACTACTGTCTATTTACATCCATCCTATATAACTACTGTCTATACACACCATGATATATTTTTGTTTTTGTTTTTGGACTCTGACATTCCTTGTTCTGATATTTCTAATTTCTTGATTTCAAATTTTGGGGATTTGCGTGTATGGTCTTGTATTGTTAGCTTTACTGTACTGTTGGAGCTACAAAAATACACATTTTTACAGCGTCTGCAAAATATGTGTATGCGATTTGATTTTGATAGTTGGGATCTTGATGGTGATCTTCTACTCTAATGCTCTCCTCACCTCCTTCTGATGTGTTGAGGCCAGGAGAGAGGACGTAAGGAATTCGAAGAAAGATTTATTTTTACGATTCACCCCTAGGTCTTTTCTCATGAGATATTCTCACTTTTGGACACCGTTATTTCCTTGATTAGGATTCTGCTAACGTACCAAATAAAATCAACAGTAGTTGGACTAGTAACTTGAAGGTTGCAAGTTCAAACCCCCGAGCTGACCAGGTACAAATCTGTCGTTCTGCCTCTGAACAGGCAGTTAATCATACAGCAGGAGTCTACAGTGTGTAGCGGCTGTTGGAATGGATCTGGTTTTGCAGGGCATCTCTGCAGAAATGTCAGCTTCTTTTTTTTCAGCCACTTGTTTTGATTAATCAAGTTTTCATTCTTCGACAGAAGCACTTTTGGTCATACGAGACAAGACAAATATACTCTGCTTTGATTGTATTGTAAGAGTATTTCATGAGAATAACTCAAAATGCTTGTCGATATTTTTACAGCGATAACTTTGAAACAGGATATGATTCAATGAACACCATAACTGTACACGCACACACACAGCCACGAACACACACACACACACACACACTGGCCTATTTTGCAGGACATATAATTATTTAACCCTTCACTTCAGCTTGGCTTGCTAACTCCTCATCTCTCCACTGATGTTGAGAGTGGCACTTGACAACAGAGTGCTAAGAGTTACAGGCCATTCATTAGGAAAGTGGTTCCTCAATTATCTGAGTGTGAGAGACCCTCACTCTGTCACTTAAATGTTTATGAACTGTCGACAAGGTGGTAAACCTAAGGGATTCCTGCATCATTTTCTCTGGATTCTGACAGACATGGTAAGGTAATACCATTCGGATGTCTATATTAGAGTGTGCTTGTGTGTGTGTGCCAACCCCCAAAAAAAACAATATGTGTGGATAATGTCTTTATTGAATCGGTTGTTAGCCTAGTGATTTGGCTTTTTCATTGAAGTAGACATGTTGGAATTGATCACATTCTATACATCCACATACATAAACAGTGTTAGCCTCTGGGACGATGCTTCTGTGAACATTCTAAAATCCAGCGAGTCATCCAAATCTGGCATTACCATCTGTGTGACATGGGTTGTAAGGCATTTTGCAGTTAATAGGCAAAATATATCCATTTTCAAGCCAACACTGTCTCAACAACTCTGACAGGTAGACCGATGCTACTGACAGGAGGGTGGTATGTTTTACACCTTGTTGACTAACGTCCTCACCTCCTCTATGTGAGGGTAACATTCTGGTGCCAAAATGACCACCTGACATGCATATAGCGTAGGTAAGGAGGTAAGGAGGTAAGGAAGCTGGCATTTGGTGTTAGAGTGAGTGGCGATCTCCATTTTAGCACCTAAACTATGTATCACCTTCTCTACGACTGATTGACAATGACATTTATTTACAGTGAAGAAAACTGTGCAGAGGCTCCATTGAGTCCATGCATGGAACAACTTGATCAGTCATTTTCAATTAAGTTAAATAGATACTCAGACAGTATTCACACTAAATCATCCACAACAAGGACACTTGTTGAACTGTCTTCACCCCTATACTCTGTAGTGAATGATTTGTCAGTATCACCCAACAGACAGCCTCTAATTGTAGTGAATGATTTATCAGTATCACCCCAACAGACAGCCTCTAATTGTAGTGAATGATGTATCAGTATCACCCCCAACAGACAGCCTCTAATTGTAGTGAATGATTTGTCAGTATCACCCCAACAGACAGCCTCTAATTGTAGTGAATGATTTGTCAGTATCACCCCAACAGACAGCCTCTAATTGTAGTGAATGATTTGTCAGTATCACCCCAACAGACAGCCTCTAATTGTAGTGAATGATTTGTCAGTATCACCCCAACAGACAGCCTCTAATTGTAGTGAATGATTTATCAGTATCACCCCAACAGACAGCCTCTAATTGTAGTGAATGATTTATCAGTATCACCCCAACAGACAGCCTCTAATTGTAGTGAATGATTTATCAGTATCACCCCAACAGACAGCCTCTAATTGTAGTGAATGATTTATCAGTATCACCCCCAACAGACAGCCTCTAATTGTAGTGAATGATTTATCAGTATCACCCCCAACAGACAGCCTCTAATTGTAGTGAATGATTTATCAGTATCACCCCAACAGACAGCCTCTAATTGTAGTGAATGATTTATCAGTATCACCCCCAACAGACAGCCTCTAATTGTAGTGAATGATTTATCAGTATCACCCCAACAGACAGCCTCTAATTGTAGTGAATGATTTATCAGTATCACCCCAACAGACAGCCTCTAATTGTAGTGAATGATTTATCAGTATCACCCCAACAGACAGCCTCTAATTGTAGTGAATGATTTATCAGTATCACCCCAACAGACAGCCTCTAATTGTAGTGAATGATTTATCAGTATCACCCCAACAGACAGCCTCTAATTGTAGTGAATGATTTATCAGTATCACCCCAACAGACAGCCTCTAATTGTAGTGAATGATTTATCAGTATCACCCCAACAGACAGCCTCTAATTGTAGTGAATGATTTATCAGTATCACCCCAACAGACAGCCTCTAATTGTAGTGAATGATTTATCAGTATCACCCCAACAGACAGCCTCTAATTGTAGTGAATGATTTATCAGTATCACCCCAACAGACAGCCTCTAATTGTAGTGAATGATTTATCAGTATCACCCCAACAGACAGCCTCTAATTGTAGTGAATGATTTATCAGTATCACCCCAACAGACAGCCTCTAATTGTAGTGAATGATTTATCAGTATCACCCCCAACAGACAGCCTCTAATTGTAGTGAATGATTTATCAGTATCACCCCAACAGACAGCCTCTAATTGTAGTGAATGATTTATCAGTATCACCCCAACAGACAGCCTCTAATTGTAGTGAATGATTTGTCAGTATCACCCCAACAGACAGCCTCTAATTGTAGTGAATGATTTATCAGTATCACCCCAACAGACAGCCTCTAATTGTAGTGAATGATGTATCAGTATCACCCCAACAGACAGCCTCTAATTGTAGTGAATGATTTATCAGTATCACCCCCAACAGACAGCCTCTAATTGTAGTGAATGATTTATCAGTATCACCCCAACAGACAGCCTCTAATTGTAGTGAATGATTTGTCAGTGTCACCCCCAACAGACAGCCTCTAATTGTAGTGAATGATTTGTCAGTATCACCCCCAACAGACAGCCTCTAATTGTAGTGAATGATTTATCAGTATCACCCCAACAGACAGCCTCTAATTGTAGTTAATGACTTATCAGTATCACCCCCAACAGACAGCCTCTAATTGTAGTGAATGATTTGTCAGTATCACCCCAACAGACAGCCTCTAATTGTAGTGAATGATTTATCAGTATCACCCCAACAGACAGCCTCTAATTGTAGTGAATGATTTGTCAGTATCACCCCAACAGACAGCCTCTAATTGTAGTGAATGATTTATCAGTATCACCCCAACAGACAGCCTCTAATTGTAGTGAATGATTTGTCAGTATCACCCCAACAGACAGCCTCTAATTGTAGTGAATGATTTGTCAGTGTCACCCCAACAGACAGCCTCTAATTGTAGTGAATGATTTGTCAGTATCACCCCCAACAGACAGCCTCTAATTGTAGTGAATGATTTATCAG
>NW_027001022.1:0-8003 GCF_036934945.1 Oncorhynchus masou masou
AAAGGTTTAAAGCTTTAAATTTAAAGGTTTTAATGTACCATTAAACACTATTATTGGACACAGGGTGAGTCCATGCAACTTATTATGTGACTTGTTAAGCACATTTTTACTCCTGAACTTATTTAGGCTTTCCATAACAAAAATGTTGAATACTTATTGACTCAAGAAATTTCAGCTTTTTATTTTTAATTGTGTAAAAATGTCTAAAAACATAATTTGACATTATGGGGTATCGTGCGTAGGCCAGTGACACAAAATCTCAATATTATCCATTACAAATTCAAGTTTTAAGACAGCAAAATGTTGAAAGAGTCTTGGGGTGTGAATACTTTCTGAAAGCACTGTACATATCTACCTTAATTATCTTGCAGCCCTGCACATCGATTTGGTACTGGTACCCCGTGTACATAGCCAAGTTATCTTTACTCATTTAATTTTTCCGTGTGTTATTATTTTACTATTCTGTTTCTCTCTGCATTGTTAGGAAGTAAGTAAGCTGTCACGGCTGGCTAGATGTGTAGCGAGGAATCAGGCGCAGAGAGGTGCAGGGGAAAAGTGCACTTTAATGCGGCGCCAAAATGAAATGCCCGACACACAGGGCGCAAACACTGACCAATCCAAAACAACGGGTAACAAGGTTCAGAACAACAACGACACAAACGTAAACATCAAAATAATCTCGCACAACAAAGGGGCGGGTTCCATATGCTAAATAGGGAGGCAAATCAAGCGCACACAAAATAGGAACAGGTGTAACAAATGATATAAAACTAACCGAAAAGAAAGAGGGATCGGTGGCGGCGAGAAGGCAGGTGACGAAAACCCCGAGCACCATCCGAACAGGCGGGGGAGCCAACTTCAGCGGGGGTCGTGACATAAGCATTACACTGTTAGTCTACACCTGTTGATTACGAACCAAGTGACAAATAACATCTGATTCTAATCACAGGACAATAAGAACTCTTATTTATATTACAGAAACAATCAGTCACTCTTGAATCATAGGTGTGAAACTCTGACAAACATCTTGTTGCAAATGTCTCTCCAACTCCTAAACTGTATATTCTCATGTAAAAGGTGTTTAAACCAATTTAACTCAAACCTGGAAAAAATTCAATTTAGACAAGAAATAAAATAAATTGTGTTGGTATGATGGTGTCTATAAGGTTCTCATTTGAAGGTCTGCTTCTCATTCTGCTACCTGTTGTTCTCATTCTGCTACATGTTGTTCTCATTCTGCTACATGTTGTTCTCATTCTGCTACATGTTGTTCTCATTCTGCTACCTGTTGGTCTCATTCTGCTACCTGTTGTTCTCATTCTACTACCTGTTGGTCTCATTCTGCTACCTGTTGGTCTCATTCTGCTACCTGTTGTTCTCATTCTGCTACCTGTTGTTCTCATTCTGCTACATGTTGTTCTCATTCTGCTACATGTTGTTCTCATTCTGCTACCTGTTGTTCTCATTCTGCTACCTGTTGTTCTCATTCTACTACCTGTTGGTCTTATTCACTACATGTTGTTCTCATTCTGCTACATGTTGTTCTCATTCTGCTACCTGTTGTTCTCATTCTGCTACCTGTTGTTCTCATTCTGCTACCTGTTGGTCTTATTCTGCTACATGTTGTTCTCATTCTGCTACATGTTGTTCTCATTCTGCTACCTGTTGTTCTCATTCTGCTACATGTTGGTCTCATTCTGCTACATGTTGTTCTCATTCTTTAACTCATTCTTCTACCTGTTGTTCTCATTCTACTACATGTTGTTCTCATTCTGTTCTCATTCTGTACCTGTTTTCTCATTCTTCTACATGTTGTTCTCATTCTGCTACATGTTGTTCTCATTCTGCTACCTGTTCTCATTCTACTACATGTTGTTCTCATTCTGCTACCTGTTGTTCTCATTCTGCTACATGTTGTTCTCATTCTTCTACCCGTTGTTCTCATTCTGCTACCTGTTGTTCTCATTCTTCTACATGTTCTCATTCTACTACATGTTGATGCTCATTCTGCTACCTGTTGTTCTCATTCTGCTACCTGTTGTTCTTATTCTGCCATGTTGTTCTCATTCTGCTACCTGTTCTCATTCTACTACCTGTTCTCATTCTGCTACCTGTTCTCATTCTTACCTGTTGTTCTCATTCTACTACCTGTTGTTTCTTTCTCACCCGTTTTCTCATTCTACTATGTTGTTCTCATTCTGCTACACCTGTTGTTCTCATTCTGCTACCTGTTGTTCTCATTCTGCTACCTGTTGTTCTCATTCTGCTACATGTTGTTCTCATTCTGCTACATGTTGTTCTCATTCTGCTACATGTTGTTCTCATTCTGCTACATGTTGGTCTCATTCTGCTACATGTTGGTCTCATTCTGCTACATGTTGGTCTCCATTCTGCTACCTGTTGTTCCTCCTTCTTTGGTCTCATTCTGCTACCTGTTGTTCTCATTCTGCTACCTGTTGGTCTCATTCTGCTACCTGTTGGTCTCATTCTGCTACCTGTTGGTCTCATTCTGCTACCTGTTGTTCTCATTCTGCTACCTGTTGGTCTCATTCTGCTACCTGTTTCTCATTCTGCTACCTGTTGGTCTCATTCTGCTACCTGTTGGTCTCATTCTGCTACCTGTTGGTCTCATTCTGCTACCTGTTGTTCTCATTCTGCTACCTGTTGGTCTCATTCTGCTTCCTGTTGTTCTCATTCTGCTACCTGTTGTTCTCATTCTGCTACCTGTTGTTCTCATTCATCTACCTGTTGTTCTCATTCTGCTACCTGTTGTTCTCATTCTGCTTCCTGTTGTTCTCATTCTGCTACCTGTTTGTCTCATTCTGCTACCTGTTTCTCATTCTACTACCCGTTGTTCTCATTCTGCAACACATTCTGCTACCTGTTGGTCTCATTCTGCTACCTGTTGGTCTCATTCTGCTACCTGTTGTTCTCATTCTACTACCTGTTGGTCTCATTCTGCTACCTGTTGTTCTCATTCTGCTACCTGTTGTTCTCATTCTGCTACCTGTTGTTCTCATTCTTCTACCTGTTGTTCTCATTCTGCTACCTGTTGTTCTCATTCTGCTACCTGTTGTTCTCATTCTGCTACCTGTTGTTCTCATTCTGCTACCTGTTGTTCTCATTCTGCTACCTGTTGTTCTCATTCTTCTACCTGTTGTTCTCATTCTGCTACCTGTTGGTCTCATTCTGCTACCTGTTGTTCTCATTCTGCTACCTGTTGTTCTCATTCTGCTACCTGTTGTTCTCATTCTGCTACATGTTGGTCTCATTCTTCTACCCGTTGTTCTCATTCTGCTACCTGTTCTCATTCTGCTACCTGTTCTCATTCTACTACCTGTTGTTCTCATTCTGCTACCTGTTGGTCTCATTCAGATCCACAGCTGAGGACAGCCTGCTTCTAAACCTTCACTGTTTAATCTTCAGATCCACAGCTGAGGACAGCCTGCGTCTAAACCACCTGAGAATTTCACCCTGGATGCAGGATTACGTGATCAACTGAAACTGACAGTCCAATCTTTTTCTGGGACACCTTGGTCCCCTCGGTCTTCCATCCGGCTCCATCTCTTCCCCCTCCTCCTCCACTGCTCCCGGTCTAAAGCGGTCTAAGGCACTGCATCTCAGTGCTCGAGGTGTCATTACAGACCCTGGTTTGATCCCGGACTGTGTCACAACAGGCCATGATCGGGAGTTCCATAGGGTGGCACACAATTGGCCCCGCGTCGTCTGGGTCAGGGGGGGACAGGAGGGGTGTTCCATCATTTTAAAATAAGAATTTGTTTTTAACTGACTTGCCTAGTTAAATCAAATAAAAAAATAAACTGCGCCATCCTGGTTGGTGGGGTGGGAGGACGAGGATGGGTGGAGGCGCGTACCGGGGCTCCCTAGTGGGGAAACACACGGCCCGGCCAGCCCCCCCCAGGGTCTCAAACCCCACCACAGTACTCGACCTGATGACAAGGAGAAAACAACCTGTTAGGATGAGTCTGAAATGGCACTATACTCACTATGACTCTGGTAAAGCACAAAGGGAATAACATGACCCGCATAGATGGGTTAAATAGGAGTTGATTGAGATATATTATCCCCCTTTAAGGTCACTGTAGTTATTTTTAAACTATTTCTCTCACTTCTGTATATAATACAAGACAGCCGTTATAAAGAGTAACACTACAACAAAGAGTAACAGTGCCACCAACTGTCAGTGCCGTGTAACTACAGTACCTGCGGTCCAGCTCGGCCTGCCTCCTGGCATGGGGTCTCAGCTCCACAGGAAGCTCTCTTCTTCTCTTCCCTGAGACGTAGGATCCGCAGCGAGGCCGCGGCAGCATTGGCACTGAACAGCTTCAGAGCTCTCTCTCTCAAGGACTCCCTGCTGGTCCAAGCCGTCAGAGGGAGTGTTCTCCCCTAACAGGTTCCAGGCCAGCAGCAGCTTGCTGGTGGGGGCGCTCCGCAGCCAATCAGGGAGGGGCTCTCTGCGCCTCACCTTGGGTTCCTTCCTTGTTGACCTCCAGTATGATCAGAGCACAGCGATCTGGACAAGGTGGTTGAGTCAGTCGCTAGTCAGTTCCTTCATCTGTAACGTACAGGCACAACCACAGGGGAGCATAGAGCCCCACACTGTCCTTGTCCAAACGAGATCTACACGGTTATCAAAACACAATGCCAGGGTAAGCCTACACAAAACACAATGCCAGGGTAAGCCTACACAAAACACAATGCCAGGGTAAGCCTACACAAAACACAATGCCAGGGTAAGCCTACACAAAACACAATGCCAGGGTAAGCCTACACAAAACACAATGCCAGGGTAAGCCTACACAAAACACAATGCCAGGGTAAGCCTACACAAAACACAATGCCAGGGTAAGCCTACACAAAACACAATGCCAGGGTAAGCCTACACAAAACACAATGCCAGGGTAAGCCTACACAAAACACAATGCCAGGGTAAGCCTACACAAAACACAATGCCAGGGTAAGCCTACACAAAACACAATGCCAGGGTAAGCCTACACAAAACACAATGCCAGGGTAAGCCTACACAAAACACAATGCCAGGGTAAGCCTACACAAAACACAATGCCAGGGTAAGCCTACACAAAACACAATGCCAGGGTAAGCCTACACAAAACACAATGCCAGGGTAAGCCTACACAAAACACAATGCCAGGGTAAGCCTACACAAAACACAATGCCAGGGTAAGCCTACACAAAACACAATGCCAGGGTAAGCCTACACAAAACACAATGCCAGGCTAAGCCTACACAAAACACAATGCCAGGGTAAGCCTACACAAAACACAATGCCAGGGTAAGCCTACACAAAACACAATGCCAGGGTAAGCCTACACAAAACACAATGCCAGGCTAAGCCTACACAAAGCACAATGCCAGGCTAAGCCTACACAAAACACAATGCCAGGGTAAGACTACACAAAACACAATGCCAGGGTAAGCCTACACAAAACACAATGCCAGGCTAAGCCTACACAAAACACAATGCCAGGGTAAGCCTACACAAAGCACAATGCCAGGCTAAGCCTACACAAAACACAATGCCAGGGTAAGCCTACACAAAACACAATGCCAGGGTAAGCCTACACAAAACACAGCCATTATTTTAAGTGTTTAAAAATGTATGGTGGAAAAATGATTGGAACCATTTCTCTTGTTTGACCGCTAGGTTTTATGGGTAATTATGACTGATACTGTGGTACTCTATTCAGCAGGACAGAACGTTTTGGAAAAAGTACAGATTTATTTTCCAGACGTCGGGATTTCAGTAGTTACATCTGCCCCCGGTTGGCTCCACGTGAACTACAATATTTTAACATTTAGAATAGTCAATAACCACTCTGCCTTAACAAAACGATTTTCTAAACATAAAAGTGTTCATACCCTGGACTTATTACACATGTTTGTCGTTGCAGTCTGCATTTCTATTACACATCTTCACACAATATACCCCATAATGACAAGCGTTAATTTCTGTTGTTGTTGAATTATTTTTTTGCAAATGTACTGAAAATGAAAATCTGTCATTTACATATAAGTATTCACACCCCTGAGTCAATACTTTATAGAAGCACCTTTTTGGCAGCGATTACAGCTGAGATGCTTTCTGGGTATTCTAAGAGCTTTGTCCACCTGGATTGTACAATATCCACATTTTCTTTTAAAAATTCTTCCAAGCGCTATAGACAGCCATTTTGGAATTTTGTTAGATTTCAAGATCATTTGTCAAAACTAACACCTGTAGGCCACTCAGAATATTCAATGTCATCTGGTAAGTAAATCCCAGTGTACACTGAGTGTACAACACAGTAGGAACACTTGCTCTTCCTATGACACAGACTGACCTCAGGTGAACCAGGTGAGTTTCTACCCTTATTAATATCAATTGTTAAATCCATTTCAATCAGTGTAGATGAAGGGGAGGAGACGGGTTAAAGAAGCCTTGAGACAATTGAGACATGGACTGTGTATGTATGTACTATGTATGTGTGTACTATGTATGTATGTACTGTGTATGTGTGTACTATGTATGTATGTACTGTGTATGTATGTACTATGTATGTATGTACTATGTATGTATGTACTATGTATGTATGTACTGTGTATGTATGTACTGTGTATGTATGTACTATGTATGTATGTACTTTGTATGTGTGTACTATGTATGTATGTACTATGTATGTATGTACTATGTATGTATGTTCCCAAGTTCTCTCACGTCACCCCGCTCCTCCGCTCTCTCCACTGGCTTCCAGTTGAAGCTCGCATCCGCTACAAGACCATGGTGCTTGCCTACGGAGCTGTGAGGGGAACGGCACCGCAGTACCTCCAGGCTCTGATCAGGCCCTACACCCAAACAAGGGCACTGCGTTCATCCACCTCTGGCCTGCTCGCCTCCCTACCACTGAGGAAGTACAGTTCCCGCTCAGCCCAGTCAAAACTGTTCGCTGCTCTGGCCCCCCAATGGTGGAACAAACTCCCTCACGACGCCAGGACAGCGGAGTCAATCACCACCTTCCGGAGACACCTGAAACCCCACCTCTTCAAGGAATACCTAGGATAGGATAAAGCAATCCTTCTCACCCCCCCCTTAAATGATTTAGATGCACTATTGTAAAGTGGCTGTTCCACTGATGTCAGAAGGTGAATTCACCAATTTGTAAGTCGCTCTGGATAAGAGCGTCTGCTAAATGACTTAAATGTAAATGTATGTACTATGTATGTATTTACTATGTATGTATGTATGTACTATGTATGCATGTACTATGTATGTGTGTACTATGTATGTATGTACTATGTATGTATGTATTTACTATGTATGTATGTATGTACTTTGTATGTATGTATTTTGTATGTATGTATGTACTATGTATGTATGTATGTATTATGTATGTACTATGTATGTATGTACTATGTATGTATGTACTATGTATGTATGTACTATGTATGTATGTACTATGTATGTACTATGTATGTGTGTACTATGTATGTATATACTATGTATGTGTGTACTTTGTATGTATGTACTATGTATTTACTATGTATGTATGTACTATGTATGTGTGTACTATGTATGTATGTACTATGTATGTACTATGTATGTATGTACTTTGTATGTATGTACTTTGTATGTATGTACTTTGTATGTATGTACTATGTATGTATGTACTATGTATGTATGTACTTTGTATGTATGTACTATGTATGTATGTACTATGTATGTGTGTACTATGTATGTATGTACTATGTATGTATGTACTATGTATGTATTATGTATGTATGTACTTTGTATGCATGTACTATGTATGTATGTACTATGTATTTACTATGTATGTATGTACTATGTATGTACTATTTATGTGTGTACTATGTATGTGTGTACTATGTATGTATGTACTATGTATGTATGTATGTATGTATGTATGTATGTATGTACGTATGTATGTATGTATGTATGTATGTATGTATGTATGTATGTATGTATG
>NW_027001023.1:0-8002 GCF_036934945.1 Oncorhynchus masou masou
GGGATGTATAGGGGATGTGTAGGGGATGTATATGGGGATGTATAGGGGATGTGTAGGGGATGTGATAGGGGATGTGTAGGGATGTATAGGATGTATAGGGGATGTGTAGGGGATGTATAGGGATGTGTTAGGGATGTATATGGGGATGTATAGGGATGCATTAGGGGATGTATAGGATGTATAGGGGATGTGTAGGGGATGTGATAGGGGATGTATTGGGGATGTGTTAGGGGATGTATATGGGGATGTGTTAGGGGATGTATATGGGGATGTATAGGGATGTATAGGGATGTGTTAGGGGATGCATATGGGGATGTATAGGGGATGTGTTAGGGGATGTATATGGGGATGTATAGGGGATGTATAGGGGATGTGTAGGGGATGTGTAGGGGATGTATAGGGGGTGCATGGGGATGTATAGGATGTGTAGGGGATGTGTAGGGGATGTATTAGGAGATGTGTAATTGAAGTATAGGGGATGGTAGTATGGTATAGGGGATGGGTAGTGGATGGCATGTGATGTATAGGGGATGGGTGGGATGTGTTAGGGGATGCTAGGCTTGCGTATAGGGGATGTATAGTGGATGTATTGGGGATGTAAGGGATGTATGGGGATGTGTAGGGGATGTATAGGGGATGTATATGATGTATTGGGGATGTAAAGGATGTATAGGGGATGTGTAGGGGATGTATAGGGGATGTATGTGGATGTATAGGGGATGTATAGGGGATGCATAGGGATGTGTAGGGGATGTGTATGGGGATGTATATGGGGATGTGTTAGGGGATGTATATGGGGATGTGTAGGGGATGATAGGGATGTATAGGGGATGTATGTGGATGTGTAGGGGATGTGATAGGGGATGTATTAGGCAATGTGTACGGGAAGTATAGGGGATGTGTAGGGGATGTGTAGGGGATGTGTAGGGGATGTGTAGGGGATTTGTAGGGGGTGTGTAGGGGATGTGTAGGGGATTTTTAGGGGATGTGTAGGGGATGTGTTAGGGGATGTATAGGGGATGTATTAGGGGGTGTATAGGGAATGTATATGGGGATGTATAGGGAATGTATATGGGGATGTATAAGGGATGTGTAGGGGATGTATAAGGGATGTGTGGATGTGTAGGGGATGTGTAGGGGATGTGTAGGGGATGTATTAGGGGGTGTATAGGGAATGTATATGGGGAAGTATAGGGGATGTGTAGGGGATGTGTAGGGGATAGTGATGTGTTAGGGGATGTATAGGGGATGTATTAGGGGATGTATAGGGAATGTGTATATGGGGAAGTATAGGGATGTATAAGGGATGTGTAGGGATGTATAAGGGATGTGTAGGGGATGTGTTAGGGGATGTATATAGGGCGTATAGATGTATTAGGGACGCATAGGGGATGTGTAGATGGATAGGGGATGTGTAGGGGATGTATGATGGGATGGATGTGTTAGGGGATGTATAGGATGTATTAGGGGATGTGTAGATGTGTAGGGGATGTGTAGGAGATGTGTTAAGGGATGATAGGGATGTATTAGGGGATGTATAGGGGATGTATAGGGGATGTATAGGGGATGTGTAGGGGATGTGATAGGGGATGTATGGGGATGTGTTAGGGATGTATATGGGGATGTTAGGGGATGTATATGGGGATGTATTGTATTAGGGATGTGTTAGGGGGCATATGGGGAGTATAGGGGATGTGTTAGGGGATGTATATGGGGATGTATATGGGATGTATATGGGATGTGTAGGGGATGTGTTAGGGGTTGTATAGGGGATGTATAGGGGATGTATAGGGGATGTGTAGGGGATGTATTAGGCAATGTGTACGGGAAGTATAGGGGATGTGTAGGGGATGCATAGGGATAGGGTATATGGGATGTATAGGGGATGTATAGGGGATGTGTTAGGGGATGTATAGGGGATGTATAGGAGGGGATGTGTAGGGGATGTAGGGATGTATAGGGGATGTATTGGGGATGTAAAGGGGATGGTATAGGGGATGTGTAGGGGATGTATATAGGGGGATGTATATGGGATGTATAGGGGATGTATAGGGGATGTATAGGGGATGTGTAGGGGATGTGGGGATGTATAGGGGATGTGTTAGGGGATGCATATGTGTAGGGGATGTATTAGGGGATGTGTAGGGGATGTGATAGGGGATGTATAGGGGATGTATAGGGGATTATGGGGATGTGTTAGGGGATGTGTAGGGGATGTATAAGGGAGGTATAGTGGATGTATAGGGGATGTATAGGGGATGTATAGGGGATGGGTAGGGGATGTATAGGGGGATGTATATGGGGGATGTGTAGGGGATGTATTAGGGATGTATTAGGGGAGGTATAGGGGATGCAATAGGGGAGGTATAGGGGATGTATAGTTGATCTGGTAGGGGATGTGTAGGGGATGTATTAGGGGATGTATAGGGGATGTGGGGATGTATAGATGTATTAGGGGAGGTATAGAGGATGTGTAGGGGGGATGTGTAGGGGATGTGTAGGGGATGTGATAGGGGATGTGGGATGTAGGGGATGTATAGAGGATTATAGGGGGATGTGTAGGGGGGATGTGTTAGGGGATGCATAGGGGATGTATTAGGGGGTGTATAGGGAATGTATAGGGGATGTGTAGGGGATGTATAGGGGATGGGTGTAGGGGATGTATAGGGGATGTATAGGGGGATGTGTAGGGGATGTGTTAGGGGATGTGTAGGGGATGTGTTAGGGGTTATAGGGAACTAGGGGATCTATAGGGGATGTGTAGGGGATGTGTTAGGGGATGTGTTAGGGGATGTATAGGGGGATGTATAGGGGATGTGTAGGGGATATGATAGGGGATGCATAGGGGATGTATAGGGGATGTGTAGGGGATGTATATGGGATGGGGGATGTATTAGGGGATGTATAGGGGATGTATAGGGGGATGTATTAGGGGATGTATAGGGGATGTGTAGGGGATGTGATAGGGGATGTGTAGGGGATGTGTAGGGGATGTGTAGGGGATGTGTTAGGGGTGTGGGGGATGTATATGGGATGTATAGGGGATGTGTTAGGGGTTGTATATAGGGGATGTATAGGGGAGGTGTAGGGGATGTATGGGGGTATTAGGTATAGGGAAGTATAGGGGATGTGTATAGGGGATGTATAGGGGATGGTATAGGGGATGTATATGGGGATGTATAGGGGATATGTGGGGATGTGTTAGGGGATGTATTATGGGGATGTATAGGGGGGGATATATAGGGGAGTATAGGGGATGTATAGGGGATGTATATGGGGATGTATAGGGGATGTATAGGGGATGTAGGGATGTGTAGGGGATGTGTAGGGGATGTGTAGGGGATGTGTAGGGGATGTATAGGGGATGTATAGGGGATGTATAGGGATGTGTATATAGGGGATGTTAGGGGATGTATAGGGGATGTGTAGGGGATGTGTAGGGGATGTATAGGGGATGTATAGGGATATGGTAGGGGATGTATAGGGGATGTATATGGGAGGTATAGGTCGATGTATATGGGGATGTATAGGGGATGTATAGGGGATGTGTAGGGGATGTGTAGGGGATGTATAGGGAGGGGGAGGTGTAGGGGATGTATAGGGATATAGGGGATATGGTAGGGGATGTATT
This sequence comes from Oncorhynchus masou masou, assembly GCF_036934945.1. Classification (NCBI taxonomy): domain Eukaryota; kingdom Metazoa; phylum Chordata; class Actinopteri; order Salmoniformes; family Salmonidae; genus Oncorhynchus; species Oncorhynchus masou. The sequence continues at coordinate 3,632 of NW_027001023.1, forward strand.
AGGGGATGTATTATAGGGGAGGTATAGGGGATGTATAGGGATGTATAGGGGATGTGTAGGGGATGGTAGGGATGTATAGGGGAGGATGTATATGGGAGGTATAGGTCGATGTAAATAGGGATGTATAGGGATGCATAGGGGATGTGTAGGGGGATGTGTAGGGGATGTATAGGGATGTATAGACGTATAGATTTAGATGTGTAGGGGATGTATAGGGGAGGCATAGGGGACGTATAGGGGATATGGTAGGGATGCATTAGGGGATGTATTAGGGAGGTATAGATGTACAGGGAGGTATAGGGGATGTATTAGGGGAGGTATAGGATGTATATGGGAGGTATATAGGATGTATTAGGGAGGGGAGGATGTATAGGGGAGGTATATGATTGACACGGACGTATAGGGAGGTATAGGGGATGTATAGGGATATATAGGGCATGCATTAGTGACGTATATGGGGACGTATAGGGGATGTATAGTACGGCAGGATGTGTAGGTACAATAGATTACAGGGGATGAATAGGGCAATGTGTAGGGGATGCATCATGATGTATAGGGATGTGTAGGGCTGTAGTAGGGACTATTAGGGGATGCATCGAATGTATAGGGGGATGTGTAGGATGTATAGGGATGTGTTAGGGGATGTATTAAGGGATATATATGGGATGTATACGGGATGTATAGGTGATGCATAGGGGAAATATATGGGATTTGTAGGAGATGTATAAGGGTTGAGTTAGGGGAAGTAAATGGTATGTATAGGGGATGTATATGGGATGTATATTGGATGTGTTCGGGGATGTATAGGGTAAGTATAGTAGATGTATATGGGATGTATAGGGTAAGTACAGTGGATGTATATGGGATGTATAGGGGATGTATAGGGGATGTATAGTGGATGTATAGGGGAGGTATAGGGGATGTATAGTGGATGTATAGGGGATGTATAGGGTAAGTATAGTGGATGTATAGGGGAAGTATAGGGGATGTATAGTGGATGTATAGGGGATGTATAGGGGATGTGTTAGGGGATGTATAGGGGATGTATATGGGATGTGTTAGGGGATGTTTATGGGATGTGTTAGGGGATGTATAGGTGATGTATAGGGGATGTAAAGGTGACTTATAGGGGATGTGTAGGGGATGTGTAGGGGGTGTATTAGGGGATGTAAAGGTGACTTATAGGGGATGTGTAGGGGATGTATCAGGGATGTATAGGGGATGTGTAGCGGATTTATAGGGGATGTATAGGGGAAGTTTATGGGATGTATCGGGAATGTATAGTGGATGTATAGGGATGTGTTAGGGGATGTATTAAGGGATGTATATGGGATGTATAAGGGATGTAAATGACTTAAATGTAAATGTAAATGTATAGGTGATGCATAGGGGAAATATATGGGATGTGTAGGAGATGTATAGGGGTTGAGTTAGGGGAAGTAAATGGGATGTATAGGGGATGTATATGGGATATAGTGGATGTGTTCGGGGATGTATAGGGTAAGTATAGTAGATGTATATTTGATGTATAGGGTAAGTATAGTGGATGTATAGGGGATGTATAGTGGATGTATAGGGTAAGTATAGTGGATGTATAGGGGAGGTATAGGGGATGTATAGTGGATGTATAGGGGATGTATAGGGTAAGTATAGTGGATGCAGAGGGGAAGTATAGGGGATGTATAGCGGATGTATAGGGGATGTATAGGGGATGTGTTAGGGGATGTATATGGGATGTGTTAGGGGATGTATATGGTATGTGTTAGGAGATGTGTAGGGGGTGTATTAGGGGATGTGTAGGGAATGTATTAGGCGATGTGTAGGGGAAGTATAGGGGATTGATAGGGGATGTATAGGGGATGTATAGGGGATATATAGGGGATGTATATGGGAGGTATAGGGGATATATAGGGGATGTATTTGGAGTGTATAGGGGATGTATAGGGGATGTATATGGGATGTATATGGGAGGTATAGGGGATGTATAGGGGATGTATTTGGAGTGTATAGGGGATGTATAGGGGATGTATATGGGATGTATCAGGGATGTATATGGGATGTATAGGGGATGTATAGGGGATGTATTAGGGGATGTATAGGGGATGTATTAGGGGTTGTATTGGGGATGTATAGGGGATGTATAGGGGATGTATTAGGGGATGTATAGGGGATGTATAGGGGATGTATTAGGGGATGTATAGGGGATGTATTGGTGACGTATAGGGGATGTATAGGGGGTGTAGAGGGGATGTATAGGGGATGTATATGTGACATATTGGGGATGTATTAGAGGATGTGTTAGGGGATGTATATGGGATGTGTTAGGGGATATATAGGGGATGTATTAGAGGATGTGTAGGGGATATATAGGGGATGTATATGGGAAGTATAGGGGATGTATTTGGAGTGTATAGGGGATGTATAGGGGGTGTAGAGGGGATACATAGGTGACATATAGGTGATGTATAGGGGATGTATATGGGATGTATAGGGGATGTATAGGGGATTTATTAGGGGATGTATAGGGGATGTATTGGTGACGTATAGTGGATGTATAGGGGATGTATATGTGACATATTGGGGATGTATTAGAGGATGTGTTAGGGGATGTATAGGGGATGTATCAGGGGATGGGTACCCTTTGTGATTTAACCTATATTTAGATGGCCCACTGCTGGGCTGGGTTGGTGTAAGTAAGTGTTTTTTATTTTAATTTTATTTCAACTTTATTTAAGCAGGTTGGCAAGTTGAGAACAAGTTCTCATTTGCAATTGCAACCTGGCCAAGATAAAGCAAAGCAGTTCGACACATACAACAAACAGAGTTACACATGGAATAAAACAAACACACAATCAATAATACAGTATAAACAAGTCTATATATGATGTGAGCAAATGAGGTGAGATAAGGGAGGTAAAGGCAAAAAAGAGGCAATTGTGGCAAAGTAAATACCATATAGCAAGTAAAACACTGGAATGGTAGATTTAAAGTGGAAGAATGTGCAAAGTAGAAATAAAAATAATGGGGTGCAAAGGAGCAAAAAAATAAAAAATACAGTAGGGAAAGAGGTAGTTGTTTGGCCTAAATTATAGAAAGAAATGAAAGGAAGGTTCCATACAGGATCGACCCAGTGTCATCTCCCATTGGCATGACCCACATGCTGTCTTTACATTAGGTGAACACTTGGCATGTCCAATTCTGTATTGTCCTTTACTAACGTGTACTGTACTGTCCTGTACTATACTATACTATACTATACTATACTGTACTATACTATACTATACTGACCTGTACTGTACTACACTATACTATATCATACCATACTATACTGTACTGTACTGTACTCTAATATACTATACTATACTGTCCTGTACTATACTATACTATACTATACTATACTATACTATACTACTATACTGTACATGTACTGTACTGTACTGTACTATACTCATACTATACAGTGATGTATTATACTATACTATACCATACCATACTATACTATGATATACTGTCCTGTGCTATACTATACTATGCTACCCGTACTATACTATACTATGCTAGACTATACTATACTATACTATACTATACTGTCCTGCACTATACTATACTATACTATACTATACTATACTACACTATACTATACTATACCATACTATACTAGCATATACTATACTAGCCTGTGCTGTACTAGACTATACTATACTATACTGTCCTCTACTATACTATACTATGCTGTCCTGTCCTGTACTGTACTGTCCTGTGCTATACTATACTATGCTGCCATGTACTGTACTGTCCTCTACTATACTATACTATACTGTCATGTACTGTACTGTACTGTCCTGTCCTGTACTGTACTGTACTATACTGTACTATGCTATACTATACTATACTATACTGACATGTACTGTACTGTACTGTACTATACTATACTATACAGTGATGTATTATACTATACTATACCATACCATACTATACTATGATATACTGTCCTGTGCTATACTATACTATACTACCCTGTACTATACTATACTATGCTAGACTATACTATACTATACTATACTATACTGTCCTGCACTATACTATACTATACTATACTATACTATACTACACTATACTATACTATACCATACTATACTAGCATATACTATACTAGCCTGTGCTGTACTAGACTATACTATACTATACTGTCCTCTACTATACTATACTATGCTGTCCTGTCCTGTACTGTACTGTCCTGTGCTATACTATACTATGCTGTCATGTACTGTACTGTCCTCTACTATACTATACTATACTGTCATGTACTGTACTGTACTGTCCTGTCCTGTACTGTACTGTACTATACTGTACTATGCTATACTATACTAT
>NW_027001024.1:0-8002 GCF_036934945.1 Oncorhynchus masou masou
GGCTGATACAGGACAGTGTCCCAGCCCTGTGGAGGAGGAGCTGATACAGTACAGTGTCCCAGCCCTGTGGAGGAGGAGCTGATACAGGACAGTGTCCCAGCCCTGTGAAGTGGAAGAGGGGCTGATACAGGACAGTGCCCCAGCCCTGTGGAGGAGGGGCTGATACAGGACAGTGCCCCAGCCCTGTGGAGGAGGAGCTGATACAGGACAGTGCCCCAGCCCTGTGGAGGAGGGGCTGATACAGGACAGTGCCCCAGCCCTGTGGAGGAGGAGCTGATACAGGACAGTGTCCCAGCCCTGTGGAGGAGGAGCTGATACAGGACAGTGTCCCAGCCCTGTGAAGTGGAAGAGGGGCTGATACAGGACAGTGTCCCAGCACTGTGAAGTGGAAGAGGGGCTGATACAGGACAGTGTCCCAGCCCTGTGAAGGTGGAGGAGGGGCTGATACAGGACAGTGTCCCAGCCCTGTGAAGTGGAAGAGGGGCTGATACAGGACAGAGTCCCAGGCCTGTGAAGTGGAAGAGGAGCTGATACTGGGACAGTGTCCCAGCCCTGTGAAGGTGGAGGAGGGCTGATACAGGACAGGGTGTCCCAGCCTGTGAAGGTGGAGGAGGGGCTGATACAGGACAGTGTCCCAGCCCTGTGAAGTGGAAGAGGGGCTGATACAGGACAGTGTCCCAGCCCTGTGAAGTGGAAGAGGGGCTGATACAGGACAGTGTCCCAGCCCTGTGGAGGAGGAGGAGGGGCTGATACAGGACAGTGTCCCAGCCCTGTGGAGGAGGAGCTGATACGGGACAGTGTCCCAGCCCTGTGAAGTGGAAGAGGGGCTGATACGGGACAGTGTCCCAGCCCTGTGGAGGAGGAGCTGATACGGGACAGTGTCCCAGCCCTGTGAAGTGGAAGAGGGGCTGATACAGGACAGTGTCCCAGCCCTGTGGAGAGGAGCTGATGCGGGACAGTGTCCCAGCCCTGTGGAGGAGGAGCTGATACAGACAGTGTCCCAGCCCTGTGGAGGAGGAGCTGATACAGGACAGTGTCCCAGCCCTGTGGAGGAGGAGCTGATACAGGACAGTGTCCCAGCCTGTGGAGGAGGAGCTGGATACAGGACAGTGTCCCAGCCCTGTGAAGTGGAAGAGGGGCTGATACGGGACGGTGTCCCAGCCCTGTGGAGGAGGAGCTGATACGGGACAGTGTCCAGCCCTGTGAAGTGGAAGGGGCTGATACAGGACAGTGTCCCAGCCCTGTGGAGGAGGAGCTGATACGGGACAGTGTCCCACCCCTGTGGAGGAGGAGCTGATACAGGACAGTGTCCCAGCCCTGTGGAGGAGGAGCTGATACAGGACAGTGTCCCAGCCCTGTGGAGGAGGAGCTGATACAGGACAGTGTCCCAGCCCTGTGGGAGGAGGAGCTGATACAGGACAGTGTCCCAGCCCTGTGGAGGAGGAGCTGATACAGGACAGTGTCCCAGCCCTGTGAAGTGGAAGGGGGCTGATACGGGACCAGTGTCCCAGCCCTGTGGAGGAGGAGCTGATACAGGACAGTGTCCCAGCCCTGTGAAGTGGAAGAGGGCTGATACAGGACAGTGTCCCAGCCCTGTGGAGGAGGAGCTGATACGGGACAGTGTCCCAGCCCCAGAAGTGGAAGAGGGGCTGATACAGGACAGTGTCCAGCCCTGTGGGAGGAGGAGCTGATACGGGACAGTGTCCCACCCCTGTGGAGGAGGAGCTGATACAGGACGGTGTCCCAGCCCTGTGGAGGAGGAGCTGATACAGGACAGTGTCCCAGCCCTGTGGAGGAGGAGCTGATACAGGACAGTGTCCCAGCCCTGTGGAGGAGGAGCTGATACAGGACAGTGTCCCAGCCCTGTGGAGGAGGAGCTGATACAGGACAGTGCCCCAGCCCTGTGGAGGAGGAGCTGATACAGGACAGTGTCCCAGCCCTGTGAAGTGGAAGAGGGGCTGATACAGGACAGTGTCCCATCCCTGTGAAGTGGAAGAGGGGCTGATACAGGACAGTGTCCCAGCCCTGTGAAGGTGGAGGGGGGGCTGATACAGGACAGTGTCCCAGCCCTGTGAAGTGGAGGAGGAGCTGATACAGGACAGTGTCCCAGCCCTGTGGAGGAGGAGCTGATACAGGACAGTGTCCCAGCCCTGTGGAGGAGGGGCTGATACAGGACAGTGTCCCAGCCCTGTGGAGGAGGAGCTGATACAGGACAGTGTCCCAGCCCTGTGGAGGAGGAGCTGATACAGGACAGTGTCCCAGCCCTGTGGAGGAGGGGCTGATACAGGACAGTGTCCCAGCCCTGTGAAGTGGAAGAGGAGCTGATACAGGACAGTGTCCCAGCCCTGTGGAGGTGAAGAGGGGCTGATACAGGACAGTGTCCCAGCCCTGTGAAGTGGAGGAGGAGCTGATACAGGACAGTGTCCCAGCCCTGTGAAGTGGAAGAGGGGCTGATACAGGACAGTGTCCCAGCCTTGTGGAGGAGGAGCTGATACAGGACAGTGTCCCAGCCCTGTGAAGGTGGAGGGGGGGCTGATACAGGACAGTGTCCCAGCCCTGTGAAGTGGAGGAGGAGCTGATACAGGACAGTGTCCCAGCCCTGTGAAGTGGAGGAGGAGCTGATACAGGACAGTGTCCCAGCACTGTGAAGTGGAAGAGGGGCTGATACAGGACAGAGTCCCAGCCTTGTGAAGTGGAAGAGGGGCTGATACAGGACAGAGTCCCAGCCCTGTGAAGTGGAAGAGGGGCTGATACAGGACAGTGTCCCAGCCCTGTGAAGTGGAAGAGGGGCTGATACAGGACAGTGTCCCAGCCCTGTGAAGGTGGAGGGGGGGCTGATACAGGACAGAGTCCCAGCCTTGTGAAGTGGAAGAGGGGCTGATACAGGACAGTGTCCCAGCCCTGTGAAGTGGAAGAGGGGCTGATACAGGACAGTGTCCCAGCCCTGTGAAGTGGAAGAGGGGCTGATACAGGACAGTGTCCCAGCCCTGTGAAGGTGGAGGAGGAGCTGATACAGGACAGAGTCCCAGCCTTGTGAAGTGGAAGAGGGGCTGATACAGGACAGTGTCCCAGCCCTGTGAAGTGGAAGAGGGGCTGATACAGGACAGTGTCCCAGCCCTGTGAAGGTGGAGGGGGGGCTGATACAGGACAGTGTCCCAGCCTTGTGAAGGTGAAGGAGGGGCTGATACAGGACATTGTCCCAGCCCTGTGAAGGTGGAAAGGGGCTGATACAGGACAGTGTCCCAGCCCTGTGAAGTGGAAGAGGGGCTGATACAGGACAGTGTCCCAGCCCTGTGAAGGTGGAGGGGGGGCTGATACAGGACAGTGTCCCAACCTTGTGAAGGTGAAGGAGGGGCTGATACAGGACATTGTCCCAGCCTTGTGAAGGTGAAGGAGGGGCTGATACAGGACATTGTCCCAGCCCTGTGAAGGTGGAGGAGGGGCTGATACAGGACAGTGTCCCAGCCCTGTGAAGGTGGAGGGGGGGCTGATACAGGACAGTGTCCCAGCCTTGTGAAGGTGAAGGAGGGGCTGATACAGGACATTGTCCCAGCCCTGTGAAGGTGGAGGAGGGGCTGATACAGGACAGTGTCCCAGCCCTGTGAAGGTGGAGGGGGGGCTGATACAGGACAGTGTCCCAGCCCTGTGAAGGTGGAGGGGGGGCTGATACAGGACAGTGTCCCAACCTTGTGAAGGTGAAGGAGGGGCTGATACAGGACATTGTCCCAGCCCTGTGAAGGTGGAGGAGGGGCTGATGGGACAGTGTCCCAGCCTTGTGAAGGTGGAGGAGGGGGCTGATACAGGACAGTGTCCCAGCCCTGTGAAGGTGGAGGAGGGGCTGATACAGGACATTGTCCCAGCCCTGTGAAGGTGGAGGAGGGGCTGATACAGGACAGTGTCCCAGCCCCCTGTGAAGGTGGAGGAGGGCTGATACAGGACATTGTCGGCCCTGTGAAGGTGGAGGAGGGCTGATACAGGACAGTGTCCCAGCCCTGTGAAAGGTCGAGGAGGGGCTGATACAGGACAGTGTCCCATCCCTGTGGAGGTAGAGGAGGGGCTGATACAGGACAGTGTCCCAGCCCTGTGAAAGTGGAGGAGGGGCTGATACAGGACATTGTCCCGGCCCTGTGAAGGTGGAGGAGGGGCTGATACAGGACAGTGTCCCAGCCCTGTGAAGGTGGAGGAGGGGCTGATACAGGACAGTGTCCCATCCCTGTGGAGGTAGAGGAGGGGCTGATACAGGACAGTGTCCCAGCCCTGTGAAGGTGGAGGAGGGGCTGATACGGGACATTGTCCCGGCCCTGTGGAGGTAGAGGAGGGGCTGATACAGGACAGTGTCCCAGCCCTGTGAAGGTGGAGGAGGGGCTGATACAGGACAGTGTCCCAGCCCTGTGAAGGTGGAGGAGGGGCTGATACAGGACAGTGTCCCAGTCCTGTAGAGGAGAGGCGGATACTGGACAGTGTCCCAGTCCTGTAGAGGAGAGGCGGATACTGGACAGTGTCCCAGCCCTGTAGAGGAGAGGCGGATACTGGACAGTGTCCCAGCCCTGTGGAGGTGGAGGAGGGGCTGATACAGGACAGTGTCCCAGCCCTGTGAAGGTGGAGGAGGGGCTGATACAGGACAGTGTCCCAGCCCTGTGGAGGTAGCCGAGAGGCTGCGCAAACGCACAGATCACAATGAAGTAGAAATAAATGGATAGTGACAAAACAACCAAACCTGATTAAGGACACTGTATAAAGACATCATTACAATCATAGAGAGGTAGTTCACCATCACAGACAAAATAATTAAAAAAATATATTCATGTTATATTTCCCCTCTTTCGCTGTTCCTTTCCCCACCTGGGACGTTTCAGGGCCCTGAGAACTGAGGCAGCAGAATGAAATCACAAAAAGCAGGATGAGGTAGTCAACCAAGAAAGTCTATTAGTATTTTGATGTACCATGCAGATGTCTGTCCCTCCCTCCTTCCCTTACTCACAACCACCCCCTCAGCCACCACTCTCTCAGATACCCCTACAAATACACGTGTGTTGCTACGGTCTGTAACTGATGCTGCCCATCACCTCAATTAATGGACCACAACTAGACAAGCAGATGTTTTCCACTGGTTAAGACAACACTAAGTGGTGTTTAGTATGGTTGAGGAGAATATGCTGTGATGTGTAGAATGTGTTGTAGATGGATAGGACCCTGAGTTTTTCCAGAACAGGTCAAAAGGTCAGTAAAAACTCCAGGCTCTAACTACACAATATGATAGTCAATACAGAAGTATACAATGTCAATTTCGTGACACAATTACAGCTGAAACTCCCCATTGATTTCAAAGATAAATATGTATATTTTATTTGTTATTATAGTTACTATTATTATTTTGTTATTTGTTAATATTTATTATTAATGTATTTATTATAAATATACAGAAACATCCTTTCCTTATCCTCTTTAAAGAATACAGACAGACAGCGAGCTCATTATTAAGAGTGTATTTAACCACATCAACCCAACAATATCTACAATGTAACTTTCAAGCACAATCATCATCCATCATTTCAACAGAAAACACATGTAAATGTTTTGTGCCAGTCTGTTTCTGCATTAGCCAGCAGAATGATCTCTGCCAATAAAATATCACGCCAAAGTTGAAACAGAAAGACACCAGGTCTATTTACAAACAAATTACATTATGGTTGGGATTCCCTTTCTTTATATCAAAAATGTTCTTGCAAAATAATAACAGTTTGAGAAGTTATGTTGGTACTGCAAACCCAATATTATCAAAACAAAATCATAGCAGGGATTGGAACCAAAATAATTTACTGAATGTTTAGTTCTGAATGGATCCATAACTGTTTAGCTCCTGTTCAACTGTTCCAACAAGCAGAAAATATGTTTTACATTTAACCCGACTTTAAATTACTTGACTCATCAGTATGGATAGAGCTGCTTACTATGGAATGGGCATGATATTTACATGCATTGGACAGAAGAGTGTAGGATGCGGGATGCGACTATAATTTTGCGAGTGGAGAGAGTGAGAAAGGTTGGAGTCGAAGGCTTGGCTTGAAGCACGGGGCATCTTGTTGTTATGACATGCATTATCTGAGTTACGCCACAGAATTATACCTTCGGAGGAGCGGCTACTGGGAAAGTACTTAGAATGTCTTTGAACATTTGAGGGTTGGGCTTAATGTTTCCCCAGCTAGATAACAAACTTGTGTTTGCAAAGTGGCACACAAATTAAAATAAAAACACGTCTTAACTTTTTGTTGCTCATAAATCCAATGATTTTCATAAATCCTTAAGTAGCATTGAAAATGTTAATCCTTTCTTCCTCTAATTAAACATCTCTCTCCCTAATTTCTGAATCACACTTGTAACATCGGTAAACTACTAGACGATGCTTTGGAGGGGGAGGGGCAGATTGCCTACACACTCACTGGCAATGATTTTCAGCTGGCAGTCAGACAAACACTGAAATACATTTCTGAGTGACAGATTGACAGGTTTGCAAAAGCTGTTTCATGCGTATTATCAAATCAAAAATCAAATCAAATCAAATCAAATTTATTTATATAGCCCTTCGTACATCAGCTGATATCTCAAAGTGCTGTACAGAAACCCAGCCTAAAACCCCAAACAGCAAGCAATGCAGGTGTAGAAGCACGGTGGCTAAGGAAAAACTCCTAGAAAAGCCAAAACCTAGGGAAGAAACCTAGAGAGGAACCAGGCTATGTGGGGTGGCCAGTCCTCTTCTGGCTGTGCCGGGTAGAGATTATAACAGAACATGGCCAAGATGTTCAAATGTTCATAAATGACCAGCATGGTCGAATAATAATAAGGCAGAACAGTTGAAACTGGAGCAGCAGCACGGCCAGTATTATGCAAACAGAATGCTCGGGATGAGGGAATTATTAATAAGTTCTCATGCTTTTAAATTACGGTTCTGTTCACAGCATAAGAAAATATGAATACACATTTACCGTTTCGGTTTAACGGTTCTGTTCCTTGAAAAATGTATTGTTTTCCAGTTCTCAGGTCTGTACTTTGAACTGGTTCCAACCCCTGCTCCTCAGGCCACTGGTTCCAACCCCTGCTCCTCAGGCCAATGGTTCCAACCCCTGCTCCTCAGGCCACTGATTACAACCCCTGCTCCTCAGGCCACTGATTACAACCCCTGCTCCTCAGGCCACTGATTACAACCCCTGCTCCTCAGGCCACTGGTTCCAACCCCTGCTCCTCAGGCCACTGGTTCCAACCCCTGCTCCTCAGGCCACTGATTACAACCCCTGCTCCTCAGGCCACTGATTACAACCCCTGCTCCTCAGGCCACTGATTACAACCCCTGCTCCTCAGGCCACTGGTTCCAACCCCTGCTCCTCAGGCCACTGATTACAACCCCTGCTCCTCAGGCCACTGATTACAACCCCTGCTCCTCAGGCCACTGATTACAACCCCTGCTCCTCAGGCCACTGATTACAACCCCTGCTCCTCAGGCCACTGATTACAACCCCTGCTCCTCAGGCCACTGATTACAACCCCTGCTCCTCAGGCCACTGATTACAACCCCTGCTCCTCAGGCCACTGATTACAACCCCTGCTCCTCAGGCCAATGGTTCCAACCCCTGCTCCTCAGGCCACTGATTACAACCCCTGCTCCTCAGGCCACTGGTTCCAACCCCTGCTCCTCAGGCCACTGGTTCCAACCCCTGCTCCTCAGGCCACTGATTACAACCCCTGCTCCTTAGACCACTGGTTCCAACCCCTGCTCCTCAGGCCACTGATTACAACCCCTGCTCCTCAGGCCACTGGTTCCAACCCCTGCTCCTCAGGCCACTGATTACAACCCCTGCTCCTCAGGCCACTGGTTCCAACCCCTGCTCCTCAGGCCACTGATTACAACCCCTGCTCCTCAGGCCACTGGTTTCAACCCCTGCTCCTCAGGCCACTGATTACAACCCCTGCTCCTCAGGCCACTGATTACAACCCCTGCTCCTCAGGC
>NW_027001025.1:0-7999 GCF_036934945.1 Oncorhynchus masou masou
AAAATAAACTGTTGATTTAGTCAATGAGTCTAAATGACATACTGTTGAAATACATTCAATGTATTTTTCTCTTCATATTGTTACACAATATCCACCCTTCATCACCAGCGTGAATCACACGGGGGCTGTTGCATATTAGGCTGGATGAAATCTAAGAGGTTGTCATTCCAGGATGTCCCCAGAGGATGAACCTGAGGGTCAAAACCAGAGAACAGGTTTTCCTGTGCCGTCGCAGAGGCACAGGAAGAGGTAGTTATCGGTAACTTGTGGTTCAGGTAGGTTTCCTACAACCCCATAGGGAAGAGTGAAGTCATCATCTGGCCACATGGTTCTGTAAAGAAGACAGGACTGTCAGTGATGTGAGAGATCTACTACACCCTAATGATATGGCCAGTCAGGCACATGCTCAGATAGAGTCCTAGGGGTACTGGAGAACCTGCCCTTTGTCCCTACTATTAAAACAGTGCCCTTTTGATTGATGGTGTTTTTTTAACTAATTTATTTTCTCGCTTGATCCTTTAATTGTAACAAATTGCCCATCAAACTAGACGTTCTCATAAACTCATGAATCTTGAAAAAAGTCTCCTCCCCCACCCTCCAACCTGCATGGACGAGTGATCTACACCACTGGGTGGTGATTTTGAAATGAATACAGCCAGTAGTAGGTTACTTGGGGTTGCTACCATGTGTCGTCTCAGGGACAGGGAAGATCTACATTTGGGATGATCAACTGATCCAGACTACCACAGTAGTCTTCCTCCCTTTCATCTGTGGTTCTAGCTTGTTTACACTACAATGTGTGATGAGTGAGTGTGGCTTTTTATAAAACTTTGATAACCTCCCCCATTAAAGGTCTGTTCACGACCCTGTGGCTAGTCGACATTATTATGCCGTCAGAGACATTTTGGGAAGTAGCTTAACTTCTATGGGTGACAGTAACAAATCTCCATTCTTTTCACCACATTATAAACTAAAACTTTAAGGTGCAAAATGTTTACATGAAAATGTCATGGTATACATTCGGTCAAATGTTTAGTTTTTTTGTCTTTGATAATATGCACATTTTACAGAGAGGATTTAAAATAGTCAAGACAAAGGACATCCTAAACAAATTGCTCATCTACAGATTCCAAAAATAACCAAAAGGCATCCCTTTATCACCTGCATTCCTGATGCGGACGCTGCTGCCTTTGTGGTTGGATGGTACCTAAGACAGTGATGCGGTTTGGGTCCCAGACACAGTCCTCTTCTAGACCACTCTTCACCATACCACAGTTAGGAGGAACCCAGGCGGTGTCGTAACCGTTCTCATGCCAGGTTGTCCGCAGAGGATGATCCTGACAGTCAATTCTTTTCACTTTGCCCACATTGACTTGGACTCGGATGACAACCCTCTGATTTTCAGGATGATCCAGGGGGTACCTGCTTGCCTTCTTCATGTCTCGACTGAGGTACACTCCATGACCCAACATACCACCAGGAGACGGACGAAAACCAGAGGCCCTAATTTTCCCTGCCGCCTGCTTAGTGGTGCCATGGTACATGACGTAGGTTTTGCCATCTTGTGGTTCAGATTGGCCCAGTCGCACTACCCCAAGAGGAAGAGTGAAGTCATCTTCTGCCCACATGGTTGTGTAAATGCTGCTGTAAAGAAGACAGGACTGTCAGCTATGTGAGAGATCTACTACACCCTAATGATATGGCCAGTCAGGCAAATGCTCAGATAGAGTCCTAGGGGTACTGGAGAACCTGCCCTTTGTCTCTACTATTAAAACAGTACCCTTTTGAATGGTGGTGTTTTTAAATCAATTTATTTTCTCACTTGTTACTTTAATTGTAACAACTTGCCCATCAAACTACATAATTTCTCATAAACTCATGAATCTTGTAAAAATTGACCCTCCCCGCCCTTCAACCTGCATGGAGTGATCTACAACACTGGGTGGTGAGTTTGAAATGAATACTGCCAGTAGTTGGTTACTTAGGGTTGCTGGCATGTGTCGTCTCAGGATCAGTGACAGGAAAAGAGGCAACTGCAGTTTGACTGTCAGTAGCAGAACAGATTTAAATCAAGTAAAGACTAGTTAGCTTGTTTTGGAAGCATAAATAACTAGCTGATTCATCTGCATTTGGGATGATCAGCTGATCCAGACCACTACAGTAGTGGTTCTAGCTTGTTTACCCTACAATGTGTGACGAGTGAGTGTGGCTTTGTTTTTACTTTGATCACTTTAAAGGTCTGTTCACCACCCTGTGGCTGGTCTACATTATTATGCCGTCTGAGGGACAAGTCGGGTAGTAGTTTAACTGTTCTGGGTGACAGTAACAAATACCCATTCTTTTCACAACATTATAAACAAATTCATTTTTACATGGAAATGTCATGGTATGCATTCAGTCAATTGTTTAGCTTCTTTGTTGGTGACCTACTCTTTGATCATGTGCACATTTTACAGAGAGGATATAAGAGACTTAAAATAGTCAAGGCAAAGGACATCCTAAACAAACTGCTCATCAACAGATTCCAAATAATAACCAAAAGGAAATGTTGGAATGTCAGAAACAAAATGTAAAACTTAGCAGGTTTGATCAACATTAGATGGATAAAGTACTTACCTAATGAGCTGGATGTCTAGCTGACGCTGATCTCAGGGTACAGGTAAGGTAGAGTGATTCAATGGATGACTTTATACCACTTCCAACGGAAGATATGACAAGGACGTGCAGTTAACATGCAAACGAATGAGGTTCTAGTTGTACATTTTGTTTCCCACCAAACAGGTTATCACATGACCAAGGTACATATAAGGATGAAAGAGGGCAGATTTACTAACAGTTTACATCCTCCTCTCTCTCTCTCTCTCTCTCTCTCAGAGATCCTATGTATGTTTCATGACTGAAATCCACTAAGACACAAAGAATGGACTCCAAATAGGATAAGGGTATCCTGTGGATACCATGTGTTATACATGTTTCATGTATGTTTCATGACTGAAATACACTGGATTACTAAAAGTGTTCTACAGTAGGGGGATGTCCATGTTACATTTATAAACCTTCCTTCCTTCATCTATTTTTCTCTTCTCCTTCCAAGCTCTCTCCATTATAATGGTCAACTGTAACAGTGGCATAGAAAGACTAGAAACAAACGAGAAATGACATATTACACATGTACTGTATGTAAACCGTATGTTGAATAAAAGTACACATGTATGTAAACCGTATGTTGATGCCTTTATTTCCTGGGTGATTAAGCAATTAATTATTATTATAGAAGACGAGCTTGTGCTGCCGTAATGGTCATGATTTCTAACCTGTTTTGAACATATTTTATTGCTCAATGTACGCAGCAGGCACAAATATTATTTACACAAATGATTATTATTTTGTTGATTGTTGAAATGAATAGAGTGATTCACCCATAATCATTGTACCTACAGTATATTAATATATGGATTATCTGCTTTTATCTTGATGTCTTAAACCTCACCCTGCAGTCAGGAGAAAAGGCGAGCTACCATAGTTTCGTTTTCTTGTAAATGTTCTCTCTGTCATGACATGGGAAAAGTCATGAGAATGGAATGTTGATCAATGACATAACAAGAGTTGATGGTTACTACTGCACTGTCAGAGCTAGAAGCACAAGCATTTCGCTACACACGCAATAACATCTGCTAAACATGCGTATGTGACCAATAACATTTGATTGGATTTGATTTGAACAGTATGTTGAATAATAATAATAGACACATGTATGTAAACTGTATGTTGATATCTTTATTTCCTGGGAGATTAAGCTATTAAATATTATTGTAAAAGATGAGATTGGGGTATAATGTTCATGCTTTCTAGCTTGTTTTGAAGTGCACGGTTACCCTGCAAAAAACTCTCACCAACAAGACAAGTAACAAACACTACTTGTCTTCCTATGGAGAGAGAAAATCTATTCTGGCTTTTCTGCTATTCAACATATTTCATTGCTCAAAGTAAGCAATAGGTACAAATATTATTTTATATTTTGTTTATTTTGCTGTTTGTTAAAATGATTCACCCATAATCTATAAATATACTGTAGGTACAATGATTTTCTGCTTTTATATTGATCTCTTAGACCTCACCCTGCAGTCAGGAGAAAAGGCGAGCTACTGTAGTTTCGTTTTCTTGTAAATGTTCTCTCTGTCATGACAAAGGAAAAGTCATGAGAATAGAATGTTGATCAATGACATAACAAGAGATGACGGTTTATTGTTCTAACAATTCATTGGCCAAAATCAACGGTTGTTTTAGTAAATTTGTCTAAATTACATACTTTTGCAATAAATTCAACGTATTTTTATTTTCATAATTTCACACGTAAACAAACAAACAACCATATATTACTGGTGAAATCCAGTATTTTAACATTATAGAGACTTGCTTATCCAAATAAGATTTTTGCAAAACAACCTTGTTTTTGTTATGTTATGTTATGCACAAAATAGTTTGATGGATTCTGCCCTTCTATGTCCTGAGAAGTGAGTGCTGCTCCTGCAAACACCACAGCTCAGCGTTCAACACAATAGTGCCCTCAAAGCTCATCACTAAGCTAAGGACCCTGGGACTAAACACCTCCCTCTGCAACTGGATCCTGGACTTCCTGACGGGCCGCCCCCAGGTGATAAGGGTAGGTAACAACACATCTGCCAAGCTGATTCTCAACACGGGGGCCCATCAGGGATGTGTGCTCAGTCCTCTCCTGTACTCCCGGTTCACTCTTGACTGCACGGCCAGGCACGACTCCAACACCATCATTAAGTTTACTGATAACACAACAGTGGTAGGCCTGATCACCGACAATGATGAGACCGCCTGTAGGGAGGAGGTCAGAGACCTGGCCGTGTGGTGCCAGGCCAACAACCTGTCCCTCAACGTGATCTGGACAAAGGAGATGATTGTGAACTACAGGAAAAGGAGGACTGAGCGTGCCCCATTCTCATCGACGGGGCTGTAGTGGAGCAGGTTGAGAGCTTCAAGTTCCTTGTCGTCCACATCACCAACAAACTAACATGTTCCAAGCACACCATGACAGTCATGAAGAGGGCATGACAAAAACCTATTCCCCCTCAGAAGACTGAAAAGATTTGGCATGGGTCCTCAGATCCTCAAAAGGTTCTACAGCTGCACCATCGAGAACATCCTGACCTGTTGCATCACTGCCTGGTATGGCAACTGCTCGGCCTCCGACCGCAAGGCACTACAGAGGGTAGTACGTACAGTACATCACTGGGGCTAAGCTTCCTGGCATCCAGGACCTCTATACCAGGTGGTGTCAGAGGAAGGCCCTAAAAATTGTCAACGACTCCAGCCACCCTAGTCATAGACGGTTCTTTCTGCTACCGCCCGGCAAGCGGTACCGGAGCGCCAAGTCTTGGTCCAAAAGGCATCTTAACAGCTTCTACCCCCAAGCCATAAGACTCCTGAACAGCTAATCCAAGGGCTACCTAGACCCCTCTTTTACGCTACTGCTACTGTTTATTATCTATGCATTGCCACTTCAATTCCACCTACATGTACATATTAACTCAATTACCTCGACTAACCGGTGCCCCACCCATTGACTCTGCACCGGTACCCCTGTATATAGCCTCGATATTTTATTTTACTGCTGACGTTGAATTATTTTTTTACTTTTATTTTCTATTTTTTTACTTAACACTTATTTTTCTTAAAACTTCTTAAAGCATTGTTGGTTAAGGGCTTGTAAGTAAGCATTCCACTCTAAGGTCTATACCTGTTGTATTCGGCGCATGTGACAAATACAATTTGATTTGATTTGTACTGTGTTGCATCTCTGAAAAGTACTTCTGTATGGATGACTACTTTGAATTGCATCAGCCATCTGTGTAAAGTACAGTACTAGACGTGTTCTACAAAGATACAGAGATACCAGGTGTTATGCATGTCTCATGTACAGTATGTTTCATGACTGAAATATACTGGATTACTAGAAGTATTCTACAGTATGGGCAACACTGGCGAGTACACAGGTACGTAATCTACCTTTTTGACAGTTTATTTTTTAGGTAGAATAGAGGATTTTATCTGTTGTTATTTAGTGTAAATTAATTTACTGCATGAGTCACACGGTGTCTTAACATACATGTTAACAGAGGCACGTTTAGTCTTTGCTGTTCTTTCTCTCTCCATTTCCTTCCTTCCTTCCTCTTATCTATTTTTCTCTTCCTCTTCTATCCATTATAATGGCCAACTGTAATTGTAGCATAGAAAGACTAGAAACTAACGGGGAATGACATATGACACATGTACTGTATGTTAACAGAGTGTTGAATAACAATAGACATGTATGTAAACCGCATGTTGTTGCCTTTATTACCTGGGTGATGAAGCTATTAAATGTTACTATAAAAGATGAGATTGTGGTGGCGTAATGGTCATGCTTTCTAACTCGTTTTGAAGTGCACGGTTACCATGCAACAAACTCTAACCCACAACATACATAACAAACACACTACTTGTCTTTCTATGGAGAGAAAAAACATCTATTCTGGCTTTCTGCTGTTTAACAGATTTCATTGCTCAAAATAAGCAATAGGCACAAATATTATTTACACAAATGATTATTATTTTGTTGATTATTGAAATGAATAGAGTGATTCACCCATAATCATTGTACCTACAGCATATTAATATAGATGATCTGCTTTTATCTTGATATCTTGGACCTCACCCTGCAGTCAGGAGAAGAAAAGGCGAGCTACTGTAGTTTAGTTTTCTTGTAAATGTTAACTCTGTCATGACAAAGGAAAAGTAATGAGAATGGAATGTAGATCAATGACATAACAAGAGATGACGGTTTATTGTTCTAACAATTCATTGGTCAAAATAAACTGTTGATTTAGTCAATGAGTCTAAATGACATACTGTTGAAATACATTCAATGTATTTTCTCTTCATATTGTTACACAATATCCACCCTTCATCACCAGCGAATGACACTGGGGCTGTTGCATATTAGGCTGGATGGTACCTAAGACAGTGATGCGGTTTGGGTCCCAGACACAGTCCTCTTCCAGACCACTCTTCACCATACCACAGTTAGGAGGAACTCCAGGCGGTGTCGCAAACCGTTCTCATGCCAGGTTGTCCGCAGAGGATGATCCTGGACAGTCAATTCTTTTCACTTTGCCCACATTGACTTGGACTCGAATGACAACCCTCTGATTTTCAGGAAGAGGCAGGGGGTACCTGCTTGCCTTCTTCATGTCTCGGCTGAGGTACACTCCACGCCCCAACATACCAACAGGAGACTGATGAAAACTAGTGTTCAGGATTTGATTTGCGGCCTGCTTAGTGGTGCCGTGGTACATGATGTAGGTTTTGCCATCTTGTGGTTCAGATTGGCCCAGTCGCACTACCCCAAGAGGAAGAGGAAGTCATCTTCTGCCCACATGGTTGTGTAAATGCTGCTGTAAAGAAGACAGGACTGTCAGCTATGTGAGAGATCTACTACACCCTAATGATATTGCCAGTCAGGCACATGCTCAGATAAAGTCCTAGGGGTACTGGAGAACCTGCCATTTGTCCCTACTTATTAAAACAGTGCCCTTTCGATTGGTGGTGTTTTTAAACTAATTTATTTTCTCTCTTGTTACTTTAATTGTAACAAATTGCCCATCAAACTAAATGTTCTCATAAAATCATGAATCTTGTAAAAGTCCCCTTCCCCGCCCCTTCAACCTGCATGAGTGATCTACTGGGTGGTGAGTTTGAAATGAATACTGCCAGTAGTAAGTTACTTAGGAGTTGCTAACATGTGTCGTCTCAGGATCAGGGAAAGGGGCAGGCACAGTTTGACTGTTTGTCAGTAGCAGAACAAATTTACATCAAGTAAAGACTACTTATATATGCTTTAAAACAAGATAAATACCTGAGTTATCTACATTTGGGATGATCAGCTGATCTAAACCACCACAGTAGTGATTCTAGCAAAGATACTTTC
>NW_027001026.1:0-7998 GCF_036934945.1 Oncorhynchus masou masou
AGAGAGCTAACATTTAATATATTATATATGTCATTCTCTCCTGGCTCAAAGTCGATGAGAGGATGACTTCATCACTACTTGTTTTTGTAAGAAGTTTTGACAAGCTGAATGCACAGAGGTGTCTATTTTTAAACTATTAGCACACAGCTCGGACACCCATGCATACCCCACAAGACATACCACCAGAGGTATCTTCACAATTCCCAAGTCCAGAACAGACTATGGGAGGCGCACAGTACTACATAGAGCCATGACTACATGGAAGCAGTAGAATCAGATTTAAGAAACAGCTAAAAATACACCTTATGGAACAGCTTGGGAATGTGAAGCACACAAACTCAACACAGAAGTATATTGTAATGTTGTTTTGTAATGTAAAATACACCTTATGGAACAGCTTGGGGAATGTGAAGCACACAAACTCAACACAGAAGTATATTGTAATGTTGTTTTGTAATGTAAATATGTAGTGGTGCAATAATGTTATATTATGTGTGATCTTTTGTTTTATGTGTGATGTAAGTGCCTTACTGTGTTTGGACCCCAGGAAGAGTAGCTGCTGCCTTGGCTTGGGGATCCCTAATAAATACAAAGGTCAAGAATCTGCGTCTCTCACATCGATAGGCAGACCATTCCATAAAAATGTAGCTCTATAGGAGAACGCCCTGCTTCCGGCTGTTTGCTTAGAATGTCTAGGTGCAATAAGTAGGCTTTCGTCTTGTGACTGTAGCATATGTGTAGGTATGTACGGCAGGACCAAATCAGAGAGATGGGTAGGAGCAAGTCCATGTATGCTGGGATCGATGGTGTCAAGCGGCATTAAGTTTGAGGAGCACAAGGATGGATGCAAAACCTTGGTCTGACGCCATTGAAAGGTAATTTACTGCCTTCACGAGCGTGGTCTCAGTACTATGATGGGGTCTAAAAGAGACTGGATATGGGTAGGTAGAGTTAATAAAGTGACTATGTATAGATAATAACAGAGAGTAGCAGCTTTAGAAGGGTGCGGGGGCAATGCAAATAGTCCGGGTTGCCATTTAATTAGCTGTTCATGAGTCTTATGGCTTGGTGGTAGAAGCTGTTTAGAAGCCTCTTGGACCTAGACTTGGCGCTCAGGTACTGCTTGCTGTGCGGTAGCAGAGAGAACAGTCTGACTCTGGTGGCTGGAGTCTGACAATTTTATTTTTTTGCCTGGTATAAAGGTCCTGGATGGTGGAAGCTTGTGATGTACTGGGCTGTACGCACTACCCTCTGTGCCTTGCGGTTGGAGGCAAAGCAGTTGCCCTACCAGGCAGTGATGCAACCGGTCAGGATGCTCTCGATGGTGCAGCTGTAAAACCTTTTGAGGAACTGAGGACCCATGCCAAATATTTTCAGTCTCCTGAGGGAAAATAGGTTTTGTCGTGCCCTCTTCACGACTGTCTTGGTTAATGAATTACTGCTGAAGTGAAGGCCATCACTTGGGCTTTGCGACATAACATTTTCAGAGGGGATTTTTGTTTTTATTCTCCTCAATCCGTTTGGGAAAGTAGGCAGATCAAGCAGCAGTGAGGGCTCTTCGATATTGCATGGTATTGTCTTTCCAAGCTTGTCGGAAGTCTCCCAGTTTGGTTGAGCGTCATTTCCATTCCAATCTAAACTTAACGCATGTTGGACAAAACCCACTGGATCAATGATGGCTCTGAAAGCTTTTTAGTGGGTCTGTGGAGTTTTCAATGTGAATATTGAAGTCACCAAAAATGTTAATATCTGCCATGACTACAAAGTCCGATTTGAGAAATTCAGGGAACGCTGTATAAAGTGATTGACAATAGATATATAAAGTGATTGATTAGGCTCCATAGATTTCATGACTTGAAGCTCAAAAGACAAATGCATTCATTTTTTTCTAGATCGAGGCACCGACACGGGGGTCTCAATGGGTAAAGTTGTGCTGACTACACTGACTGTGCTAGTGGCAGACTCCACTAAGCAGTCAGGCTGGCTAACTTTGTGGAGTTAGTGCCCTGTCTATGTTGATAGAGAAGACGAGAGTATCCCCCCAACTTGAATGGAGTCAGCACCCCCAGCAGGCCAGGCTTGGTCCTGTTTGTGGGGGAGTCCTAGAAAGAGGGCCAGTTATCTACAAATTCTATTTTTTAGGAGGGTCAGAAAACAGTTTTCAACCAGCGTTTGTTGTGCAAGTCTGCTGTAGAGCTCATCATTCCCCATAACTGGGAGGGGCCATAGACAATAACTCGATTCCAACACATCTTTCTAGCTAAGTTACAAGCTGAAGTTATGTTGCGCTTGGTGACCTGACTGTTTCATCCTAACATTGTTAGTGCCTACGTGGACAACATACCCCTATGCCATCTACACGTGCCAGTTTCAGCCTTAGCCAGCACCATCTTCAGATTAGCCTTTACGTTGGTAGCCCTGCCTCCCGGTAAACAATGTATGATCACTGGATGATTATTTTTAAGTCTAATATTGCTGGTAATGGAGTCTCCAATGACTAGGGTTTTCAATTTGTGGGAGGGAGGCTTCGGCAGCTCAGAGACATGAGAAGGCTCGGGCTCTGACTCAGTGGGGAAAACCGGGTGAAAGTTAATATCGCCTGAGTGAGCGGCACCGGTGGAGCATGCCGACAGCATTGCTTTCCAGAAGCCATGAGAAAATTATCTGGCTGCTGGGACTGTGCAGGGGGATTAACACAACTACCTGTATTTATTGGTAGCACAAACGCTGTATCATTCTTTCCAACACTTAAATTGCTCTTGCCTAACGATTTGCATCTGATGCAGAGCTTGCAACTCTGCTATCCTCACCATAACGTGATAGTTCTCATGTATATTATGAGTACAGCGAATGCAATGAGAAGGCATAATGTTACTTAGCTTTTTTCGGCTGGAGGTGGTCCGGCAGAACTATGTCCAGGTAAAGTGTCCAGGGTGAAAAAGTTGTGAGGACAAAGCTAAGGCATTGGTAAATTTTGTTTTAATACAGTTTGATTAAATAGTTATTAAGAGTAAAAGGCCAAATACCAACAAGCAGTATGTAGACTGTTGTGGAAATGTCCTGTATTACCAAATGAGGAGAGTTACAAACCACACACCAGTCAGAGTTATACTTAAACTTCATCTTTAATAATATGAGCTTTACAATAGCCCTTTGACTTTCAACAACTCACTATCTATAATTAATTGTTGAGAGTCCCAACATAATGGCAATTGAGATTTTTATAGCAAAGATACACCCCTCTCAATTTACATGACGAACCACAGATCTTAGGATCTCTTCACAAAGGGCCTTTTACTTGAGAAAGGAGTATCCCTTAGCCAGATTGCATTCACTATAAATTATCGCTCAGTTTGGTTTCTAAAACGAGTTTCTAATCTCGTTCCTGGTACTTCATAGTACCAAAACATTACCTCATCCAAGGCATAATTGAATTGTCAATTATTCTCAATTGTCAACTCTATATACTCCCATCTCAGTTAAACCCCCTCTTCTCCCCACTTGTGGACAAGCTCACTGAGGGGAGTGACTTGCACACAGACATTGTGGAGTCAATTAATTGGTTCCCCCCTTAATCATGCCATCCCTTCACATGGTTTAACAGATACAGTGCCTTGCGAAAGTATTCGGCCCCCTTGAACTTTGCGACCTTTTGCCACATTTCAGGCTTCAAACATAAAGATATAAAACTGTATTTTTTTGTGAAGAATCAACAACAAGTGGGACACAATCATGAAGTGGAACGACATTTATTGGATATTTCAAACTTTTTAACAAATCAAAAACTGAAAAATTGGGCGTGCAACATTATTCAGCCCCTTTACTTTCAGTGCAACAAACTCTCTCCAGAAGTTCAGTGAGGATCTCTGAATGATCCAATGTTGACCTAAATGACTAATGATGATAAATACAATCCACCTGTGTGTAATCAAGTCTCTGTATAAATGCACCTGCACTGTGATAGTCTCAGAGGTCCGTTAAAAGCGCAGAGAGCATAATGAAGAACAAGGAACACACCAGGCAGGTCCGAGATACTGTTGTGAAGAAGTTTAAATCCTGATTTGGATACAAAAAGATTTCCCAAGCTTTAAATATCCCAAGGAGCACTGTGCAAGCGATAATATTGAAATGGAAGGAGTATCTGACCACTGCAAATCTACCAAGACCTGGCCGTCCCTCTAAACTTTCAGCTCATACAAGGAGAAGACTTATCAGAGATGCAGCCAAGAGGCCCATGATCACTCTGGATGAACTGCAGAGATCTACAGCTGAGGTGGGAGACTCTGTCCATAGGACAACAATCAGTCGTATATTGCACAAATCTGGCCTTTATGGAAGAGTGGCAAGAAGAAAGCCATTTCTTAAAGATATCCATAAAAAGTGTTGTTTAAAGTTTGCCACAAGCCACCTGGGAGACACACCAATCATGTGGAAGAAGGTGCTCTGGTCAGATGAAACCAAAATTGAACTTTTTGGCAACAATGCAAAACGTTATGTTTGGTGTAAAAGCAACACAGCTCATCACCCTGAACATACCATTCCCACTGTCAAACATGGTGGTGGCAGCATCATGGTTTGGGCCTGCTTTTCTTCAGCAGGGACAGGGAAGATGGTTAAAATTGATAGGAAGATGGATAGAGCCAAATACAGGACCATTCTGGAAGAAAACCTGATGGAGTCTGCAAAAGACCTGAGACTGGGACGGAGATTTGTCTTCCAACAAGACAATGATCCAAAACATAAAGCAAAATCTACAATGGAATGGTTCAAAAATAAACATATCCAAGTGTTAGAATGGCCAAGTCAAAGTCCAGACCTGAATCCAATCGAGAATCTGTGGAAAGTGTAGTGTCAACATCGCAGCCACTACCAGCTAGCCTACTCCAGCAGTACTGTATCATTTCAATCATTTTAGTCAATAAGATTCTTGCTACGTAAGCTTAACTTTCTGAACATTCGAGACGTGTAGTCCACTTGTCATTCCAATCTCCTTTGCATTAGCGTAGCCTCTTCTGTACCCTGTCAACTATGTGTCTATCTATCCCTGTTCTCTCCTCTCTGCACAGACCATACAAACGCTCCACACCGCGTGGCCGCGGCCACCCTAATCTGGTGGTCCCAGCGCGCACGACCCACGTGGAGTTCCTGGTCTCCGGTAGCCTCTGGAACTGCCGATCTGCGGCCAACAAGGCAGAGTTCATCTCAGCCTATGCCTCCCTCCAGTCCCTCGACTTCCTGGCACTGACGGAAACATGGATCACCACAGATAACACTGCTACTCCTACTGCTCTCTCTTCGTCCGCCCACGTGTTCTCGCACACCCCGAGAGCTTCTGGTCAGCGGGGTGGTGGCACCGGGATCCTCATCTCTCCCAAGTGGTCATTCTCTCTCTCTCCCCTTACCCATCTATCTATCACCTCCGTTGAATTCCATGCTGTCACAGTTACCAGCCCTTTCAAGCTTAACATCCTTATCATTTATCGCCCTCCAGGTTCCTCGGAGAGTTCATCAATGAGCTTGATGCCTTGATAAGCTCCTTTCCTGAGGACGGCTCACCTCTCACAGTCCTGGGCGACTTTAACCTCCCCACGTCTACCTTTGACTCATTCCTCTCTGCCTCCTTCTTTCCACTCCTCTCCTCTTTTGACCTCACCCTCTCACCTTCCCCCTACTCACAAGGCAGGCAATACGCTCGACCTCATCTTTACTAGATGCTGTTCTTCCACTAACCTCATTGCAACTCCCCTCCAAGTCTCCGACCACTACCTTGTATCCTTTTCCCTCTCGCTCTCATCCAACACTTCCCACACTGCCCCTACTCGGATGGTATCGCGCCGTCCCAACTTTCGCTCTCTCTCCCCCGCTACTCTCTCCTCTTCCATCCTATCATCTCTTCCCTCTGCTCATACCTTCTCCAACCTTTCTCCTGATTCTGCCTCCTCAACCCTCCTGTCTTCCCTTTCTGCATCCTTTGACTCTCTATGTCCCCTATCCTCCAGGCCGGCTCGGTCCTCCCCCCCCGCTCCGTGGCTCGATGACTCATTGCGAGCTCACAGAACAGAGCTCCGGGCAGCCGAGCGGAAATGGAGGAAAACTTCGCCTCCCTGCGGACCTGGCATCCTTTCACTCCCTCCCTCTACATTTTCCTCCTCTGTCTCTGCTGCTAAAGCCACTTTCTACCACTCTAAATTCCAAGCATCTGCCTCTAACCCTAGGAAGCTCTTTGCCACCTTCTCCTCCCTCCTGAATCCTCCTCCCCCTCCCCCCTCCTCCCTCTCTGCAGATGACTTCGTCAACCATTTTGAAAAGAAGGTCGACGACATCCGATCCTCGTTTGCTAAGTCAAACGACACCGCTGGTTCTGCTCACACTGCCCTACCCTGTGCTCTGACCTCTTTCTCCCCTCTCTCTCCAGATGAAATCTCGCTTCTTGTGACGGCCGGCCGCCCAACAACCATTTCCGGAGACCTTCTCCCTTACCTCACCTCGCTCATCAACTCATCCCTGACCGCTGGCTACGTCCCTTCCGTCTTCAAGAGAGCGAGAGTTGCACCCCTTCTGAAAAAACCTACACTCGATCCCTCCGATGTCAACAACTACAGACCAGTATCCCTTCTTTCTTTTCTCTCCAAAACTCTTGAACGTGCCGTCCTTGGCCAGCTCTCCCGCTATCTCTCTCAGAATGACCTTCTTGACCCAAATCAGTCAGGTTTCAAGACTAGTCATTCAACTGAGACTGCTCTTCTCTGTATCACGGAGGCGCTCCGCACTGCTAAAGCTAACTCTCTCCTCTGCTCTCATCCTTCTAGACCTATCGGCTGCCTTCGATACTGTGAACCATCAGATCCTCCTCTCCACCCTCTCCGAGTTGGGCATCTCCGGCGCGGCCCACGCTTGGATTGCGTCCTACCTGACAGGTCGCTCCTACCAGGTGGCGTGGCGAGAATCTGTCTCCTCGCCACGCGCTCTCACCACTGGTGTCCCCAGGGCTCTGTTCTAGGCCCTCTCCTACTTCTCGCTATACACCAAGTCACTTGGCTCTGTCATAACCTCACATGGTCTCTCCTATCATTGCTATGCAGACGACACACAATTAATCTTCTCCTTTCCCCCTTCTGATGACCAGGTGGCGAATCGCATCTCTGCATGTCTGGCAGACATATCAGTGTGGATGACGGATCACCACCTCAAGCTGAACCTCGGCAAGACGGAGCTGCTCTTCCTCCCGGGGAAGGACTGCCCGTTCCATGATCTCGCCATCACGGTTGACAACTCCATTGTATCCTCCTCACCCCGCTCCTCCGCTCTCTCCACTGGCTTCCAGTTGAAGCTCGCATCCGCTACAAGACCATGGTGCTTGCCTACGGAGCTGTGAGGGGAACGGCACCGCAGTACCTCCAGGCTCTGATCAGGCCCTACACCCAAGCAAGGGCACTGCGTTCATCCACCTCTGGCCTGCTCGCCTCCCTACCATTGAGGAAGTACAGTTCCCGCTCAGCCCAGTCAAAACTGTTCGCTGCTCTGGCCCCCCAATGGTGGAACAAACTCCCTCACGACGCCAGGACAGCGGAGTCAATCACCACCTTCCGGAGACACCTGAAACCCCACCTCTTCAAGGAATACCTAGGATAGGATAAGTAATCCTTCTCACCACCCCCCCTCTTAATGATTTAGATGCACTATTGTAAAGTGGCTGTTCCACTGGATGTCAGAAGGTGAATTCACCAATTTGTAAGTCGCTCTGGATAAGAGCGTCTGCTAAATGACTTAAATGTAAATGTAAATGTAAATGAAAGAACTGAAAACTGCTGTTCACAAATGCTCTCCATCCAACCTCACTGAGCTCGAGCTGTTTTGCAAGGAGGAATGGGAAAGAATTTCAGTCTCTCGATGTGCAAAACTGATAGAGACATACCCCAAGCGACTTACAGCTGTAATCGCAGCAAAAGGTGGCGCTACAAAGTATTAACTTAAGGGGGCTGAATAATTTTGCACGCC
>NW_027001027.1:5000-7995 GCF_036934945.1 Oncorhynchus masou masou
TCTACTGGTTCTGGGTTTAGTAGTGGGGGGGTTATTGGTCACACCTAGACAAGGTCTACTGGTTCTGGGTTTAGTAGTGGGGGGGGGGGGTTATTGGTCACACCTAGACAAGGTCTACTGGTTCTGGGTTTAGTAGTGGGGGGTTATGATAGAGATCACATGGTCAGGAAGGGACAGAGATCACATGGTCAGGAAGGGACAGAGATCACATGGTCAGGAAGGGACAGAGATCACATGGTCAGGAAGGGTCAGAGATCACATGGTCAGGAAGGGACAGAGGTCACATGGTCAGGAAGGGACAGAGATCACATGGTCAGGAAGGGACAGAGATCACATGGTCAGGAAGGGACAGAGATCACATGGTCAGGAAGGGACAGAGATCACATGGTCAGGAAGGGACAGAGATCACATGGTCAGGAAGGGACAGAGGTCACATGGTCAGGAAGGGACAGAGATCACATGGTCAGGAAGGGACAGAGGTCACATGGTCAGGAAGGGACAGAGGTCACATGGTCAGGAAGGGACAGAGATCACATGGTCAGGAAGGGACAGAGATCACATGGTCAGGAAGGGACAGAGGTCACATGGTCAGGAAGGGACAGAGGTCACATGGTCAGGAAGGGACAGAGGTCACATGGTCAGGAAGGGACAGAGGTCACATGGTCAGGAAGGGACAGAGGTCACATGGTCAGGAAGGGACAGAGGTCACATGGTCAGGAAGGGACAGAGGTCACATGGTCAGGAAGGGACAGAGATCACATGGTCAGGAAGGGACAGAGGTCACATGGTCAGGAAGGGACAGAGGTCACATGGTCAGGAAGGGACAGAGGTCACATGGTCAGGAAGGGACAGAGGTCACATGGTCAGGAAGGGACAGAGATCACATGGTCAGGAAGGGACAGAGGTCACATGGTCAGGAAGGGACAGAGGTCACATGGTCAGGAAGGGACAGAGATCACATGGTCAGGAAGGGACAGAGATCACATGGTCAGGAAGGGACAGAGGTCACATGGTCAGGAAGGGACAGAGGTCACATGGTCAGGAAGGGACAGAGGTCACATGGTCAGGAAGGGACAGAGGTCACATGGTCAGGAAGGGACAGAGGTCACATGGTCAGGAAGGGACAGAGGTCACATGGTCAGGAAGGGACAGAGGTCACATGGTCAGGAAGGGACAGAGATCACATGGTCAGGAAGGGACAGAGGTCACATGGTCAGGAAGGGACAGAGATCACATGGTCAGGAAGGGACAGAGATCACATGGTCAGGAAGGGACAGAGATCACATGGTCAGGAAGGGACAGAGATCACATGGTCAGGAAGGGACAGAGGTCACATGGTCAGGAAGGGACAGAGATCACATGGTCAGGAAGGGACAGAGATCACATGGTCAGGAAGGGACAGAGATCACATGGTCAGGAAGGGACAGAGGTCACATGGTCAGGAAGGGACAGAGGTCACATGGTCAGGAAGGGACAGAGGTCACATGGTCAGGAAGGGACAGAGGTCACATGGTCAGGAAGGGACAGAGGTCACATGGTCAGGAAGGGACAGAGGTCACATGGTCAGGAAGGGACAGAGGTCACATGGTCAGGAAGGGACAGAGGTCACATGGTCAGGAAGGGACAGAGGTCACATGGTCAGGAAGGGACAGAGGTCACATGGTCAGGAAGGGACAGAGGTCACATGGTCAGGAAGGGACAGAGGTCACATGGTCAGGAAGGGACAGAGGTCACATGGTCAGGAAGGGACAGAGGTCACATGGTCAGGAAGGGACAGAGGTCACATGGTCAGGAAGGGACAGAGGTCACATGGTCAGGAAGGACAGATGGTCAGGAAGGGACAGAGATCACATGGTCAGGAAGGGACAGAGATCACATGGTCAGGAAGGGACAGAGGTCACATGGTCAGGAAGGGACAGAGGTCACATGGTCAGGAAGGGACAGAGGTCACATGGTCAGGAAGGGACAGAGGTCACATGGTCAGGAAGGGACAGAGGTCACATGGTCAGGAAGGGACAGAGGTCACATGGTCAGGAAGGGACAGAGGTCACATGGTCAGGAAGGGACAGAGGTCACATGGTCAGGAAGGGACAGAGGTCACATGGTCAGGAAGGGACAGAGGTCACATGGTCAGGAAGGGACAGAGATCACATGGTCAGGAAGGGACAGAGGTCACATGGTCAGGAAGGGACAGAGGTCACATGGTCAGGAAGGGACAGAGATCACATGGTCAGGAAGGGATAGAGGTCACATGGTCAGGAAGGGATAGAGGTCACATGGTCAGGAAGGGACAGAGGTCACATGGTCAGGAAGGGACAGAGGTCACATGGTCAGGAAGGGACAGAGGTCACATGGTCAGGAAGGGACAGAGGTCACATGGTCAGGAAGGGACAGAGATCACATGGTCAGGAAGGGATAGAGGTCACATGGTCAGGAAGGGATAGAGGTCACATGGTCAGGAAGGGACAGAGGTCACATGGTCAGGAAGGGACAGAGGTCACATGGTCAGGAAGGGACAGAGATCACATGGTCAGGAAGGGACAGAGGTCACATGGTCAGGAAGGGACAGAGGTCACATGGTCAGGAAGGGACAGAGAGTCACATGGTCAGGAAGGGATAGAGGTCACATGGTCAGGAAGGGACAGAGGTCACATGGTCAGGAAGGGACAGAGGTCACATGGTCAGGAAGGGATAGAGGTCACATGGTCAGGAAGGGACAGAGGATCACATGGTCAGGGAAGGGACAGAGGTCACATGGTCAGGAAGGGACAGAGGTCACATGGTCAGGAAGGGACAGAGGTCACATGGTCAGGAAGGGACAGAGATCACATGGTCAGGAAGGGACAGAGGTCACATGGTCAGGAAGGGACAGAGATCACATGGTCAGGAAGAGGACAGAGGTCACATGGTCAGGAAGGGATAGAGGTCACATGGTCAGGAAGGGACAGAGGTCACATGGTCAGGAAGGGACAGAGGTCACATGGTCAGGAAGGGA
>NW_027001028.1:0-7994 GCF_036934945.1 Oncorhynchus masou masou
AACAGAGACTGGACTCTGTTTATCATGCAGCCTCCTCTGTCTGACAGAGACTGGACTCTGTTTATCATGCAGCCTCCTCTGTCTTACAGAGACTGGACTCTGTTTATCATGCAGCCTCCTCTGTCTTACAGAGACTGGACTCTGTTTATCATACATCCTTGAGCTTTATTACAAATGCCAAGTCACTCCCCCACTATTGCACATTGTACCAAATGGTAGGTTGGACCTCACTTTATATGCGCAGAAAGATACATTTGTATGTGTTCATCTACAAAGCCGTTTTGGGTAAACTCCCTCTTTACCTCTGTAGTCTGGTGTCCTTCACCACCACCAGGTAAACTCCCTCTTTACCTCTGTAGTCTGGTCTCCTTCACCACCAGCAGGTAAACTCCCTCTGTAGTCTGGTCTCCTTCACCACCAGCAGGTAAACTCCCTCTGTAGTCTGGTGTCCTTCACCACCAGCAGGTAAACTCCCTCTTTACCTCTGTAGTCTGGTCTCCTTCACCACCAGCAGGTAAATTCCTGCCTCTGTAGTCTGGTCTCCTTCACCACCAGCAGAACAGCTCCCTCATGGTCTGATTTCCACCCACCGCAGCAGGTAAACTCCCTTTGTAGTCTGGTGTCCTTCACCACCGGCAGGTAAACTCCCTCTTTACCTCTGTAGTCACCAGTCTCCTTCACCGCAGCGAGGTAAACTCCCTCTACCTCTGTGGTCTGGTGTCAGCCACCACCCAGCAGGTAAAGCTCCCTCTGTAGTCTGGTCTCCTTCACCGCAGCAGGTAAACTCCCTTTAGCAGTCTGGTTGTCCTTCACCACCAACAGGTAAGCTCCCTCTTTACCTCTGTAGTCTGGTGTCCTTCACCACCCAGCGGGTAAACTCCTCTGTGGTCTAGTCTCCTTCACCACCAGCAGGTAAACTCCCTCATCGTGCCGGTCTCCTTCACCTGTAGACCAAACTCCCTCTTGCCTCTGGCAGTGCCGGTCTCTTGACCACCAGCAGGTGATCTCCTCTTTACCTCCAGTCTGGTCTCCTTCACCACCAGCAGGTAAGCTCCCTCTTTACCTCTGTAGTCTGGTCTCCTTCACCACCAGCAGGTAAACTCTACCTCAGAAATTGGTGTCCTTCACCACCAGCAGGTAAACTCCCTCTTTGCCTCTGTAGTCTGGTCTCCCTCACCACCAGCAGGTAAGCTCCTCTGTAGTCTGGTCTCCTTCACCCCAGCAGGTGGCTCCCTCTACCTCTGTAGTCTGGTCTCCTTCACCACCAGCAGGTAAACTCCTCTGTAGTCTGGTCTCCTTCACCACCAGCAGGTTAACTCCTCTGCCAGTCTGGTCTCCTTCACCACCCAGCAGGTAAACTCCACTCTGCAGTCTGGTCTCCTTCACTACCAGCAGGTAAACTCCTCTTACCTCCTAGTCTGGTCTCCTTCCCCACCAGCAGGTTATCTCCCTCTGTAGTCTGGTCTCCTTCACCAGCAGGGTAACTCCCTCTGTAGTCTGGTCTCCTTCACCACCAGCAGGTAAACTCCTCTGTAGTCTGGTCTCCTTCACCACCCAGCGGGTAAACTCCCTCTTTACCTCTGTAGTCTGGTTCCTTCACCACCAGCAGGTAACTCCCTCTGTAGTCTGGTCTCCTTCACCACCAGCAGGTAAACTCCCTCTTTACCTCTGTAGTCTTGTCTCCTTCACCACCAGCAGGTAAACTCCTCTTTACCTCTGTAGTCTGGTCTCCTTCACCACCAGCAGGTAAACTCCCTCTGAAGTCTGGTCCTCCTTCCCCACCAGCAGGTAAACTCCTCCTGTAGTCTGGTCTCCTTCCCCACCAGCAGGTAAACTCCTCTCTGTAGTCTGGTCTCCTTCCACAGCAGTAAACTTCCTGTGTCTGTCTCCTTCACCACCAGCAGGTAAACTCCTCTGTAGTCTGGTACCTTCATCACCAGCAGGCAAACTCCCCCTCTGCAGTCTGGTCTCTTCAATTACCAGCAGGTAAGCTCCCTCTGTAGTCTGGTCTCCTTCCCACCAGCAGGTAAGCTCCCTCTGTAGTCTAGTCTCCTTCACCACCCAGCAGGTAAACTCTGTAGTCTGGTCTCCTTCCCCACCAGCAGTTACCTGGTCTGCTAGGTGGTTGCTGCCTAAAGTCCCCAGGACATTCACAGTAATGGGCACATGGAATAGTCTACAATCCATGCTTCCGCAGATATGTTAGTGCCACTGAATGGAATAGTCACAAGGTTGGATCATATTGTATTGTTGTATTTTTTGTATTGTGTATGTTTTAATGATGTATTGTATTGTAGTATAATGAATATGATGTATTGTATTGTTGTGTTTTAATGATGTATTGTATTGCTGAAGGTTTTCGTGATGTATTGTAGTGTTGTATGTTTTAATGATGTATTATAGTATTGTAGGTTTTAATGATGGGATATATTATATTAATATTATTAATGTATGTTTTAATGATGTATTGTATTTTTTTGTATGTTTTAATGATGTGATGTATTGTTGTATGTTTTAATGATGTATTTTATTATTCTATGTTTTAACCAATGAGATGTATTTAATGATGGGATGTATTGTAGTGTTGTATGTTTTAATGATGTATTGTAGTGTAGCATGTTTTAATATTTAGGATGTGTTAGTGTTGTATGTTTTGAATGATGTGATGTATTGTTGTGTTTTATTGATGTGGATGTATTGTTGTATGTTTTAATGATGATATTGTATTTTTTATTTTTAATGATATTGTTGTGTTTTATGTTTTAATGATGTGATGCATTATTGTTGTATGTTTTAATGATGTATTATTGCTGTATATTTTAATGATGGATATTGCATTGTTGTATGTTTTAATGATGTATTGTATTGTTGTATGTTTTAATGATGTGATGTTGTGTTATATGTTTTAATGATGTGATGTATTGTATTGTTGTATGTTTTAATGATGTATTGTATTGTTGTATAGTTTTAATGATGTGGATGTATTGTATTATTTGTATGTTTTAATGATGTATTATATTGTTGTATGTTTTAATGATGTTATGTATTGTATTGTAGTACGTTTTAATGATGTATTGTTGTGTTGTATGTTTTAATGATGGGATATATTGTATTGTTGTATGTTTTAATGATGTATTGTTGTATTGTATGTTTTATTGATATTATTGTATTGTTGTATGTTTTAATGATGGGATGTATTGTTATATGTTTTAATGATGTATTGTTGTGTTGTATGTTTAATGATGTATTGTTGTGTTGTATGTTTTAATGATACTTATATGTTTGTTGTATGTTTTTTGTGATGCATTGTATTGTTGTATGTTTTAATGATGAGATGTATTGTAGTATTGTATGTTTTAATGATGTATTGTATTGTTGTATGTTTCAATTATGTGATGTATTGCATTGTTGTATGTTTTAATGATGTATTGTATTGTTGTATGTTTTAATGATGTATTGTATTGTTGTATGTTTTAATGATGATATATTGTAATGTTGTATGTTTTAATGATGTATTGTAGTATGTTTTTAATGATGGATGTATTGTAGTGTTGTATGTTTTAATGATGTGATGTATTACATATTTTAATGATGTGATGTTGTGTTATATGTTTTAATGATGTGATGTATTGTATTGTTGTATGTTTTAATGATGTGATGTATTGTATTGTTGCATGTTTTAATGAGCGTATTGCATTGTTGTATGTTTTAATGATGTATTGTTGTATGTTTTAATGATGTTATGTATTGTATTATTTGTATGTTTAAGCAATGTATTGTTGTATTGTGGCACTAATGATACTTGATCTATTGTATTGTTGTATGTTTTATTGATATATTGTTGTATTTATGCGTTTGTATTATTATGCATTATTTATGTTTTAATAGTGGATATGTGCTGTGTTGTATGTTTTAATGATGTATTTAGTATTTATGCATTTAATGATGTGATGTATTGTTGTATGTTTTAATGATGTGATGTATTGTTGTATGTTTTAATGATGTATTGTATTGTTGTATGTTTTAATGATGTTATGTATTGTATTGTTGTATGTTTTAATGATGTATTGTATTGTAGTATGTTTTAATGATGTGATGTATTTTTGTATGTTTTAATGATGTGATGTATTGTTGTATGTTTTAATGATGTGATGTATTGTTGTATGTTTTAATGATGTATTGTAGTGTTGCTGCTTTCTTGGCCAGGTCTCCCTTGAAAAAGAGACTCTGGGTCTCAATGGGCTGTTCCCGGTCAATAAAAGTTAAATGAATAAGAAATCACTCTCCCTAACTGGGAGGTGGCCAGTGATAATACACGATTCCGACACATCTTTCTAGCTAATTTACATGCACTTGGTGACCTCTGACTGTTTCATCCTAACATCGTTGGTGCCGACGTGGATAACAATATCTCTATACTCTCTACACTCACCAGTTTTAGCTTTAGCCGGCACCATCTTCAGATTAGCCTTAACGTCGGTAGCCCTGCTCCCTGGTAAACAGTATAATCGCTGTGGATGATTCTAATACTGTGGGTAATGGAGTCGCCAATGACTAGGGGTTTTCAGTTTGTCAGAGCTTATGGTGGGAGGCTTCGGTGGCTCAGACCACATAACGGGTGGAGGAGAGCCCAGAGAAGTCTCTCACTCCGACTCGATGCCAAATGGGGAGAACCGGTTGAAAGTTTCTGTCGGCTGAATGAGCAAAACCGGTTGAGCATGCCGACAGCATTTCTTTCCGGAAGCCATGAGAAAGTTGTCCAGCTGCGGGGACCGTGTGAGGAGATGTATTCTACTATCTATACTTACTGGTGGTACAGACACTGTTTCATCCTTTCCTACACTACACTTAAGTTACCCTGCCTAACGATTGAGTTTGAAGCTCGGCTATCCTCACCATAAGGCGATAGTTCTCCTGTATATTATGAGAACAGCGACTGCAATTAGAAGGCATAGTGAGAATGTTGTTAAATGGGGCGGCAGGTAGCCTAGTGGTTAGAGGAGGCAGGTAGCCTAGTGGTTAGAGGAGGCAGGTAGCCTAGTGGTTAGAGGAGGCAGGTAGCCTAGTGGTTAGAGGAGGCAGGTAGCCTCGTGGTTAGAGGAGGCAGGTAGTCTCGTGGTTAGAGGAGGCAGGTAGTCTCGTGGTTAGAGGAGGCAGGTAGCCTAGTGGTTAGAGGAGGCAGGTAGCCTAGTGGTTAGAGGAGGCAGGTAGCTTAGTGGTTAGAGGAGGCAGGTAGCCTCGTGGTTAGAGGAGGCAGGTAGCCTAGTGGTTAGAGGAGGCAGGTAGCCTCGTGGTTAGAGGAGGCATGTAGCCTAGTGGTTAGTGGAGGGAGGCAGGTAGCCTAGTGGTTAGAGGGGGCCGGTAGCCTAGTGGTTAGAGGAGGCAGGTAGCCTAGTGGTTAGAGGAGGCAGGTAGCCTAGTGGTTAGAGGAGGCAGGTAGCCTAGTGGTTGGGGAGGCAGGTAGCCTAGTGGTTAGAGGAGGCAGGTAGCCCTGGTGGTTGGGAGGCAGGTAGTCTGGTGGTTAGGGCAGGTAGTCTGGTGGTTGGGGAGCGGGTAGTCTGGTGGTTGGGAGGCGGGTAGGCTAGTGGTTGGGGATGCAGAGTAGCCTAGTGGTTAGAGGCAGGTAGCCTTGTGGGTGAGCGTTGGGTCAGTCACTACAGTCACCGCAGTCACTTTGCAGTCACTGCAGTCCCTTTGCAGTCACTGCAGTCCCTTTATAGTCACTACGGTCCTTTACAGTCACTACCAAACTGTGTTCCTAATCATACCAGTCTCGCAATACGTACTCTTTAGTCAAAGCAGGGTAAATGCGTAACAATGCCAGCGTACTAGGTTCCTCCTGAGAATGTGTCATCTCATGTGCGACTGCCATTGGTTCATTTAGTGGCGCGTCCCCCTCAGCTGATTATCAGCTTTGTCAAAAACACATGGGTTTCGAAATACGATTTATCTTCACCGATAGTGTGCAGAGAATTCTACTGGATGAAAAGCCTAAATGAGTAGGAAATACTGGCATTTAAAGCATACTACATTTTAGACATGTTCCATACTATAAGAGAAGACCCTGACTTAGGTGTGGTTCTGTATCTCTGTAATTTAGAAGTGTGTTTCTGTATCTCTGTAATTTAGAGTGTGGTTATGTATCTCTGTAATTTAGAGTGTGATTCTGTATA
Organism: Oncorhynchus masou masou; assembly: GCF_036934945.1. Taxonomy (NCBI): domain Eukaryota; kingdom Metazoa; phylum Chordata; class Actinopteri; order Salmoniformes; family Salmonidae; genus Oncorhynchus; species Oncorhynchus masou. Next base: position 6,174 of record NW_027001028.1, read on the forward strand.
TCTGTAATTTAGTGTGGTTCTGTACCACTGTAACTTAGAGTGTGGTTCTGTATCTCTGTAATTTAGAGTGTGGTTCTGTATCTCTGTAATTTAGAGTGTGGTTATATCTCTATGTAATTTAGAGTGTGATTCTGTATATCTGTAATTTAGTGTGGTTCTGTACCACTGTAACTTAGAGAGTGGTTCTATATCTCTGTAATTTAGAGTGTGGTTCTGTATCTCTGTAATTTAGAGTGTGGTTCTGTATCTCTGTAATTTAGAGTGTGGTTCTGTATCTCTGTAATTTAGAGTGTGGTTCTGTACCACTGTAACTTAGAGAGTGGTTCTGTATCTCTGTAATTTAGAGTGTGGTTCTGTATCTCTGTAATTTAGAGTGTGGTGCTGTATCTCTGTAATTTAGAGTGTGGTTCTGTACCACTGTAACTTATAGAGTGGTTCTCTACCTCGGTAATTTAGAGTGTGGTGCTGTACCTCTGTAATTTAGAGAGTGGTTCTGTATCTCTGTAATTTAGAGAGTGGTTCTGTACCTCTGCAATTTAGAGTGTGGTTATGTATCTCTGTAATTTAGAGTGTGATTCTGTATCTCTGTAATTTAGTGTGGTTCTGTACCACTGTAACTTAGAGAGTGGTTCTGTATCTGTAATTTAGAGTGTGGTTCTGTATCTCTGTAATTTAGAGTGTGGTTATGTATCTCTGTAATTTAGAGTGTGGTTCTGTACCTCGGTAATTTAGAGTGTGGTTCTCTACCTCTGTAATTTAGAGAGTGGTTCTGTACCTCTGTAATTTAGAGTGTGGTTCTTTACCTCTGTAATTTAGAGAGTGGTTCTGTACCACTGTAACTTAGAGAGTGGTTCTGGCTCTGTAATTTAGAGTGTGGTTCTGTATCTCTGTAATTTAGAGTGTGGTTCTGTATCTCTGTAATTTAGAGTGTGATTCTGTATCTCTGTAATTTAGAGTGTGGTTCTGTACCACTGTAACTTAGAGAGTGGTTCTGTATCTCTGTAATTTAGAGTGTGGTTCTGTATCTCTGTAATTTAGAGTGTGGTGCTGTATCTCTCTGTAATTTTAGGTGTGGTTCTGTACCACTAACTTTATAGAGTGGTTCTCTGCCTGGTATTTAGAGTGTGGTGCTGTACCTCTGTAATTTAGAGAGTGGTTCTGTATCTGTAATTTAGAAGGTAGTTCTGTACCTCTGTAATTTAAGTGGTTCTGTACCTCTGTAATTTAGAGTGTGATTCTGTACCTCTGTAATTTAGAGGTGGTTCTGTACCTCTGTAATTTAGAGGTGGTTCCTGTACCTCTGTAACTTAGAGAGTGTGTTCTGTACTTCTGTAATTTAGAGTGTGGTTCTGTACCTCTGTAATTTTAGAGTGTGGTTCTATGCCTCTGTACCTCTGTAACTTAGAAGTGGTTCTGTGCTTCTGTAATTTAGTGTGGTTCTGTACCTCTGTAATTTATTGGTTCTACCTCTATAATTTAGAGAGTGGTTCTGTACCTCTGTAATTTAGAGTTGAGCCTCTGTAATTTGAGAGTGGTTCTGGCCTCTGTAATTTAGAGTGGTTCTGTACCTCTGTAACTTAGTTACTTCTGTAATTTTAGAGTGTGGTTCTGTACCTCTGTAATTTAGAGTGTCGTTCTGTACCTCTGTAATTTAGAGTGTTGTTCTATGCCTCTGTAATTTAGAGAGTGGTTCTGTACCTCTGTAATTTAGAGAGGTGTGGTTCTGTACCTCTGTAATTTAATTTAGAGGTTGTTCTGTACCTCTGTAATTTAGAGAGTGGTTCTGTACCTCTGTAATTTAAGTGGTTCTGTACTTCTGTA
>NW_027001029.1:0-7993 GCF_036934945.1 Oncorhynchus masou masou
ACAGCTACTCATTCAAAGGTTTTTCTTTTCTTTTTACAATTTTCTACATTGTATAATAATAGTGAAGGAATCATGTAGTAACCAAAAAAGTAACCACAAAATATATTTTTTTATTTGAGATTCTTCAAATTGCCTCCCTTTACCTTGATGGCAGCTTTGCGCATTCTCTCAATCAGCATGACCTGGAACTCCTTCCAACAGTTTGAAGGAGTTCCCACATATGCTGAGCACTTGTTGGCTGCTTTTCCTTCACTCTGCGGTCCGACTCAACCCAAACCATCTCAATTTGTTTGAGGTTGAGTGATTGTGGAGGCCAGGTCATCTGATGCAGCACTCCATCACTCTCCTTCTTGGTCAAATATCTCCAGGCTGTGTTGGGTCATTGTCCTGTTTGAAAAACAAATGATAGTCCCACCAAGCACAAACCAGATGGGATGGCGTATCACTGCAGAATGCTGTGGTAGCCATGCTGGTTAAGTGTGCCTTGAATTCTAAACAAATCGCAGACAGTGTCAACAGCAAAGCACCCCCCACACCATAACACCTCCTCTTCCATGCTTCACGGTGGGAAATACACACATGGAGATCATCTGTTCACCCACACCTCGTCTCACAAAGACACAGAGGTTTGAACCAAACATCTCAAATTTCGACTCCAAACCAAAGGACATATTTCCACTGGTCTAATGTCCATTGCTCGTGTTTCTTGGCCCAAGCAAGTCTCTACTTCTTATTGGTTTCTTTTGTAGTGGTTTCTTTACAGCAATTCGACCATGAAGGCCTGATACACACAGTCTCCTTTGAACAGTTGATGTTGAGATGTGTCTGTTACTCGAACTCTGTGAAGCATTTATTTCAAATCAAATTCAAATCAAATGTATTTATATAGCCCTTCTTACATCAGCTGATATCTCAAAGTGCTGTACAGAAACCCAGCCTAAAACCCCAAACAGCAAGCAATGCAGGTGTAGAAGCACGGTGGTTAGGAAAATTCCATAGAAAGGCAAAAACCTAGGAAGAAACCTAGAGAGGAACCAGGCTATGAGGGGTGGCCAGTCCTCTTCTGACTGTGCCGGGTGGAGATTATAACAGAACATGGCCAAGATGTTCAAATGTTCATAAATGACCAGCATGGTCATTTAGGCTGCAATTTGGGCTGCAATTTCTTAGGCTGGTAACTCTGTACTTGAAGAAACTTTCAAAGTTCTTGAAATGTTACGCATTGACTGACCTTCATGTTTTAAACTAATGGACTGTCATTTATCTTTGCTTATTTGAGCAGTTCTTGCCATAATATGGACTTGGTATTTTACCAAACAGGGCTATCTTCTGTATACCACCCCTACCTTGTCACAACACAACTGATTGGCTTAAACGCATTAAGAAGAAAATAAATTCCACAAATTAACCAAGCTTGTGGAAAGCTGTCAGCAAGGCAAAGGGTGGTTACTTTGAAGAATCTCAAAATATAAAATATATTTTGTTTTGTTTAACACTTTTTTGGTTACTACATGACTCCATATTTATTATTTCATAGTTTTGATGTCTCCAGTATTATGTAGAAAATAGTCAAAATAAAGAAAAACTCTTGAATTAGTAGGTGTTATTATGAAATTTTTGACCGGTATTGATCATGTTACTTTAATTTGTATTATTACCCTTATAAACTGCACACCAAAAACCCTGTTTTTTGAAGTGGCAATAAATCACTCATCGATTTAGCGGAGGGATATGCGTTGTTGAAACTACTGGGGGGAGATGAGGTTGCAAGTCCTGCTAAAACTAACACAGCTCAAAAACCACACATAATCTGGGAATAATGTGTACTTCACAGGTTAGAGAACAACTTGTAGAAGACAGCTAGCTGCATTTTGAAGTGTTGCATTTTGATTCAAGTGGGTTGACAACGCGGTAACTGTAATTGTTTGTTAATCACTCCCATCAATATCACGCTGAAATCAATAGAACAGAAACGGTTGGGGGGCTGTTTCAACTAACGCTATTCAAAGGCCACACGGAAACTTGGAATAACCTGGTTGGTTAAATGAGAACATGTATGAGGCATGCAACCTTCCCAAGTGCTCCCATGTCACCTCGCTCATCCGCACACTCCACCGGCTTCCTGAAGAAGCTCACAACCACTACAAGACCGTGGTGCTTACCTACGGAGCAGTTGCATCCCACTGCTGGCTTGCTTCTGAAGCTAAGCAGCGTTGGTCCTGGTTGGTCCCTGAATGGGAGACCAGATGCTGCTGGAAGTGGTGTTGGAGGGCCAGTTGGAGGCACTCTTTCCTCTGGTCTAAAAAATATCCCAATGCCCCAGGGCAGTTATTGGGACATTGCTCTGTGTAGGGTGCTGTCTTTTAGATGGGTTGTTAACCCTGGTGTCCTGAATCTCCATGGTCACTAAAGATCCCATGGCACTTATCTTAAGAGTAGGGGTGTCCTGACTCTCTGTGGTCAGAGTAGAGGTGTTAACCCTGGTGTCCTGACTCTCTGTGGTCAGAGTAGGGTGTTAACCCTGGTGTCCTGACTCTCTGTGGTCAGAGTAGGGGTGTTAACCCTGGTGTCCTGACTCTCTGTGGTCAGAGTAGGGTGTTAACCCTGGTGTCCTGACTCTCTGTGGTCAGAGTAGGGGTGTCCTGACTCTCTGTGGTCAGAGTAGGGGTGTTAACCCTGGTGTCCTGACTCTCTGTGGTCAGAGTAGGGGTGTTAACCCTGGTGTCCTGACTCTCTGTGGTCAGAGTAGGGGTGTCCTGACTCTCTGTGGTCAGAGTAGGGGTGTTAACCCTGGTGTCCTGACTCTCTGTGGTCAGAGTAGTGGTGTTAACCCTGGTGTCCTGACTCTCTGTGGTCAGAGTAGGGGTGTTAACCCTGGGGTCCTGACTCTCTGTGGTCAGAGTAGGGGTGTTAACCCTGGTGTCCTGACTCTCTGTGGTCAGAGTAGTGGTGTTAACCCTGGTGTCCTGACTCTCTGTGGTCAGAGTAGGGGTGTCCTGACTCTCTGTGGTCAGAGTAGGGGTGTTAACCCTGGTGTCCTGACTCTCTGTGGTCAGAGTAGAGGTGTTAACCCTGGTGTCCTGACTCTCTGTGGTCAGAGTAGAGGTGTTAACCCTGGTGTCTGACTCTCTGTGGTCAGAGTAGGGGTGTTAACCCTGGTGTCCTGACTCTCTGTGGTCAGAGTAGGGGTGTAACCCCTGACTCTCTGTGGTCAGAGTAGGGGTGTTAACCCTGGTGTCCTGACTCTCTGTGGTCAGAGTAGAGGTGTTAACCCTGGTGTCCTGACTCTCTGTGGTCAGAGTAGGGGTGTTAACCCTGGTGTCCTGACTCTCTGTGGTCAGAGTAGGGGTGTTAACCCTGGTGTCCTGACTCTCTGTGGTCAGAGTAGGGGTGTTAACCCTGGTGTCCTGACTCTCTGTGGTCAGAGTAGGGGTGTCCTGACTCTCTGTGGTCAGAGTAGGGGTGTTAACCCTGGTGTCCTGACTCTCTGTGGTCAGAGTAGGGGTGTTAACCCTGGTGTCCTGACTCTCTGTGGTCAGAGTAGGGGTGTCCTGACTCTCTGTGGTCAGAGTAGGGGTGTTAACCCTGGTGTCCTGACTCTCTGTGGTCAGAGTAGTGGTGTTAACCCTGGTGTCCTGACTCTCTGTGGTCAGAGTAGGGGTGTTAACCCTGGTGTCCTGACTCTCTGTGGTCAGAGTAGGGGTGTTAACCCTGGTGTCCTGACTCTCTGTGGTCAGAGTAGGGGTGTTAACCCTGGTGTCCTGACTCTCTGTGGTCAGAGTAGGGGTGTCCTGACTCTCTGTGGTCAGAGTAGGGTGTTAACCCTGGTGTCCTGACTCTCTGTGGTCAGAGTAGGGGTGTTAACCCTGGTGTCCTGACTCTCTGTGGTCAGAGTAGAGGTGTCCCTGACTCTCTGTGGTCAGAGTAGGGGTGTTAACCCTGGTGTCCTGACTCTCTGTGGTCAGAGTAGGGGTGTCCCTGACTCTCTGTGGTCAGAGTAGGGGTGTTAACCCTGGTGTCCTGACTCTCTGTGGTCAGAGTAGGGGTGTTAACCCTGGTGTCCTGACTCTCTGTGGTCAGAGTAGGGGTGTCCTGACTCTCTGTGGTCAGAGTAGGGGTGTTAACCCTGGTGTCCTGACTCTCTGTGGTCAGAGTAGGGGTGTTAACCCTGGTGTCCTGACTCTCTGTGGTCAGAGTAGAGGTGTTAACCCTGGTGTCCTGACTCTCTGTGGTCAGAGTAGGGGTGTTAACCCTGGTGTCCTGACTCTCTGTGGTCAGAGTAGGGGTGTTAACCCTGGTGTCCTGACTCTCTGTGGTCAGAGTAGGGGTGTTAACCCTGGTGTCCTGACTCTCTGTGGTCAGAGTAGGGGTGTCCTGACTCTCTGTGGTCAGAGTAGGGTGTTAACCCTGGTGTCCTGACTCTCTGTGGTCAGAGTAGGGGTGTTAACCCTGGTGTCCTGACTCTCTGTGGTCAGAGTAGAGGTGTCCCTGACTCTCTGTGGTCAGAGTAGGGGTGTTAACCCTGGTGTCCTGACTCTCTGTGGTCAGAGTAGGGGTGTCCCTGACTCTCTGTGGTCAGAGTAGGGGTGTTAACCCTGGTGTCCTGACTCTCTGTGGTCAGAGTAGGGGTGTTAACCCTGGTGTCCTGACTCTCTGTGGTCAGAGTAGGGGTGTCCTGACTCTCTGTGGTCAGAGTAGGGGTGTTAACCCTGGTGTCCTGACTCTCTGTGGTCAGAGTAGGGGTGTTAACCCTGGTGTCCTGACTCTCTGTGGTCAGAGTAGGGGTGTTAACCCTGGTGTCCTGACTCTCTGTGGTCAGAGTAGGGGTGTTAACCCTGGTGTCCTGACTCTCTGTGGTCAGAGTAGAGGTGTTAACCCTGGTGTCCTGACTCTCTGTGGTCAGAGTAGGGGTGTCCTGACTCTCTGTGGTCAGAGTAGGGGTGTTAACCCTGGTGTCCTGACTCTCTGTGGTCAGAGTAGTGGTGTTAACCCTGGTGTCCTGACTCTCTGTGGTCAGAGTAGGGGTGTTAACCCTGGTGTCCTGACTCTCTGTGGTCAGAGTAGAGGTGTTAACCCTGGTGTCCTGACTCTCTGTGGTCAGAGTAGGGGTGTTAACCCTGGTGTCCTGACTCTCTGTGGTCAGAGTAGGGGTGTTAACCCTGGTGTCCTGACTCTCTGTGGTCAGAGTAGGGGTGTTAACCCTGGTGTCCTGACTCTCTGTGGTCAGAGTAGGGGTGTCCTGACTCTCTGTGGTCAGAGTAGGGTGTTAACCCTGGTGTCCTGACTCTCTGTGGTCAGAGTAGGGGTGTTAACCCTGGTGTCCTGACTCTCTGTGGTCAGAGTAGAGGGTGTCCCTGACTCTCTGTGGTCAGAGTAGGGGTGTTAACCCTGGTGTCCTGACTCTCTGTGGTCAGAGTAGGGGTGTTCCCCTGACTCTCTGTGGTCAGAGTAGGGGTGTTAACCCTGGTGTCCTGACTCTCTGTGGTCAGAGTAGGGGTGTTAACCCTGGTGTCCTGACTCTCTGTGGTCAGAGTAGGGGTGTCCTGACTCTCTGTGGTCAGAGTAGGGGTGTTAACCCTGGTGTCCTGACTCTCTGTGGTCAGAGTAGGGGTGTCCTGACTCTCTGTGGTCAGAGTAGGGGTGTTAACCCTGGTGTCCTGACTCTCTGTGGTCAGAGTAGGGGTGTTAACCCTGGTGTCCTGATTCTCTGTGGTCAGAGTAGGGGTGTCCTGACTCTCTGTGGTCAGAGTAGTGGTGTTAACCCTGGTGTCCTGACTCTCTGTGGTCAGAGTAGGGGTGTTAACCCTGGTGTCCTGACTCTCTGTGGTCAGAGTAGGGGTGTCCTGACTCTCTGTGGTCAGAGTAGAGGTGTCCTGACTCTCTGTGGTCAGAGTAGAGGTGTCCTGACTCTCTGTGGTCAGAGTAGGGGTGTTAACCCTGGTGTCCTGACTCTCTGTGGTCAGAGTAGGGGTGTTAACCCTGGTGTCCTGACTCTCTGTGGTCAGAGTAGGGGTGTTAACCCTGGTGTCCTGACTCTCTGTGGTCAGAGTAGGGGTGTTAACCCTGGTGTCCTGACTCTCTGTGGTCAGAGTAGAGGTGTCCTGACTCTCTGTGGTCAGAGTAGGGGTGTTATCCCTGGTGTCCTGACTCTCTGTGGTCAGAGTAGAGGTGTTAACCCTGGTGTCCTGACTCTCTGTGGTCAGAGTAGGGGTGTTAACCCTGGTGTCCTGACTCTCTGTGGTCAGAGTAGAGGTGTTAACCCTGGTGTCCTGACTCTCTGTGGTCAGAGTAGGGGTGTTAACCCTGGTGTCCTGACTCTCTGTGGTCAGAGTAGGGGTGTTAACCCTGGTGTCCTGACTCTCTGTGGTCAGAGTAGGGGTGTTAACCCTGGTGTCTTGACTCTCTGTGGTCAGAGTAGGGGTGTTAACCCTGGTGTCCTGACTCTCTGTGGTCAGAGTAGAGGTGTTAACCCTGGTGTCCTGACTCTCTGTGGTCAGAGTAGGGGTGTTATCCCTGGTGTCTTGACTCTCTGTGGTCAGAGTAGAGGTGTTAACCCTGGTGTCCTGACTCTCTGTGGTCAGAGTAGGGGTGTTATCCCTGGTGTCCTGACTCTCTGTGGTCAGAGTAGGGGTGTTATCCCTGGTGTCCTGACTCTCTGTGGTCAGAGTAGGGGTGTTAACCCTGGTGTCCTGACTCTCTGTGGTCAGAGTAGAGGTGTTAACCCTGGTGTCCTGACTCTCTGTGGTCAGAGTAGGGGTGTTAACCCTGGTGTCCTGACTCTCTGTGGTCAGAGTAGGGGTGTTAACCCTGGTGTCCTGACTCTCTGTGGTCAGAGTAGGGGTGTTAACCCTGGTGTCCTGACTCTTGTGGTCAGAGTAGGGGTGTTATCCCTGGTGTCCTGACTCTCTGTGGTCAGAGTAGGGGTGTTAACCCTGGTGTCCTGACTCTCTGTGGTCAGAGTAGGGGTGTTAACCCTGGTGTCCTGACTCTCTGTGGTCAGAGTAGGGGTGTTAACCCTGGTGTCCTGACTCTCTGTGGTCAGAGTAGGGGTGTTAACCCTGGTGTCCTGACTCTCTGTGGTCAGAGTAGAGGTGTCCCTGACTCTCTGTGGTCAGAGTAGGGGTGTTATCCCTGGTGTCCTGACTCTCTGGGGTCAGAGTAGGGGTGTCCCTGACTCTCTGTGGTCAGAGTAGGGGTGTTATCCCTGGTGTCCTGACTCTCTGTGGTCAGAGTAGGGGTGTTAACCCTGGGGTCCTGACTCTCTGTGGTCAGAGTAGGGGTGTTAACCCTGGTGTCCTGACTCTCTGTGGTCAGAGTAGGGGTGTTAACCCTGGTGTCCTGACTCTCTGTGGTCAGAGTAGAGGTGTCCCTGACTCTCTGTGGTCAGAGTAGGGGTGTTATCCCTGGTGTCCTGACTCTCTGGGGTCAGAGTAGGGGTGTCCTGACTCTCTGTGGTCAGAGTAGGGGTGTTATCCCTGGTGTCCTGACTCTCTGTGGTCAGAGTAGGGGTGTTAACCCTGGTGTCCTGACTCTCTGTGGTCAGAGTAGAGGTGTCCTGACTCTCTGTGGTCAGAGTAGGGGTGTTAACCCTGGTGTCCTGACTCTCTGTGGTCAGAGTAGAGGTGTCCTGACTCTCTGTGGTCAGAGTAGAGGTGTTAACCCTGGTGTCCTGACTCTCTGTGGTCAGAGTAGAGGTGTTAACCCTGGTGTCCTGACTCTCTGTGGTCAGAGTAGAGGTGTTAACCCTGGTGTCCTGACTCTCTGTGGTCAGAGTAGAGGTGTTAACCCTGGTGTCCTGACTCTCTGTGGTCAGAGTAGGGGTGTTAACCCTGGTGTCCTGACTCTCTGGGGTCAGAGTAGGGGTGTTAACCCTGGTGTCCTGACTCTCTTTGGTCAGAGTAGGGGTGTTAACCCTGGTGTCCTGACTCTCTGTGGTCAGAGTAGAGGTGTTAACCCTGGTGTCCTGACTCTCTGTGGTCAGAGTAGGGGTGTC
>NW_027001030.1:0-7993 GCF_036934945.1 Oncorhynchus masou masou
TCAATTGGAGGTGTACCTGTGGATGTATTTCAAGGCCTACCTTCAAACTCAGCACCCCTTTGCTTGACATCATGGGAAAATCAAAAGAAATCAGCCCAAAATTGTAGACCTCCACAAGTCTGGTTGATCCTTGGGAACAATTTCCAAACGCCTGAAGGTACCATGTTCATCTGTGCAGACAATAGTACGCAAGTATAAACACCATGGGACCAAGCAGCTCTCAAACCGCTCAGGAAGGAGACGCGTTCTGTCTCCTAGAGGTGAACGTACTTTGGTGTGAAAAGTGCAAATCAATCACAGAACAAAGGCAAAAGACCTTGTGAAGATGCTGGAGAAAACAGGTACAAAAGTATCTATATCCACAGTAAAACGAGTCCTATATCGACATAACCTGAAAGACCACTCAGCAATGAAGAAGCCACTGCTCCAAAACTGCCTGTCACGGCTTTCGTTGTGGGAAGGAGGAGCGGCCCAAAATGCAGCGTAGTTGTGATTCATTTTATTTAATAAGGAAACTATACACGATTAAACTAACAAAATAACAAACGTACGAAAACCAAAAACAGCCCTATCTGGTGCAAAACACAGAGACAGGAACAATCACCCACAAACACACAGTGAAACCCAGGCTACCTAAATATGGTTCCCAATCAGAGACAATGACTAACACCTGCCTCTGATTGAGAACCATATCAGGCCAGACATAGAAATAGACAAACAAGACATCCAACATAGAATGCCCACTCAGATCACACCCTGACCAACCAAAACATAGATACAAACAAATAAACTATGGTCAGGGTGTGACATTACATTTACATTTAAGTCATTTAGCAGACGCTCTTATCCAGAGCGACTTACAAATTGGTGAATTCACCTTCTGACATCAGTGGAACAGCCACTTTACAATAGTGCATCTAAATCATTTAAGGGGGGGTGAGAAGGATTGCTTTATCCTATCCTAGGTATTCCTTGAAGAGGTGGGGTTTCAGGTGTCTCCTGAAGGTGGTGATTGACTCCGCTGTCCTGGCATCGTGAGGGAGTTTGTTCCACCATTGGGGGGCCAGAGCAGCGAACAGTTTTGACTGGGCTGAGCGGGAACTGTACTTCCTCAGTGGTAGGGAGGCGAGCAGGCCAGAGGTGGATGAACGCAGTGCCCTTGTTTGGGTGTAGGGCCTGATCAGAGCCTGGAGGTACTGCGGTGCCGTTCCCCTCACAGCTCCGTAGGCAAGCACCATGGTCTTGTAGCGGATGCGAGCTTCAACTGGAAGCCAGTGGAGAGAGCGGAGGAGCGGGGTGACGTGAGAGAACTTGGGAAGGTTGAACACCAGACGGGCTGCGGCGTTCTGGATGAGTTGTAGGGGTTTAATGGCACAGGCAGGGAGCCCAGCCAACAGCGAGTTGCAGTAATCCAGACGGGAGATGACAAGTGCCTGGATTAGGACCTGCGCCGCTTCCTGTGTGAGGCAGGGTCGTACTCTGCGGATGTTGTAGAGCATGAACCTACAGGAACGGGCCACCGCCATGATGTTGGTTGAGAACGACAGGGTGTTGTCCAGGATCACGCCAAGGTTCTTAGCGCTCTGGGAGGAGGACACAATGGAGTTGTCAACCGTGATGGCGAGATCATGGAACGGGCAGTCCTTCCCCGGGAGGAAGAGCAGCTCAGTCTTGCCGAGGTTCAGCTTGAGGTGGTGATCCGTCATCCACACTGATATGTCTGCCAGATATGCAGAGATGCGATTCGCCACCTGGTCATCAGAAGGGGGAAAGGAGAAGATTAATTGTGTGTCGTCTGCATAGCAATGATAGGAGAGACCATGTGAGGTTATGACAGAGCCAAGTGACTTGGTGTATAGCGAGAATAGGAGAGGGCCTAGAACAGAGCCCTGGGGGACACCAGTGGTGAGAGCGCGTGGCGAGGAGACAGATTCTCGCCACGCCACCTGGTAGGAGCGACCTGTCAGGTAGGACGCAATCCAAGCGTGGGCCGCACCGGAGATGCCCAACTCGGAGAGGGTGGAGAGGAGGATCTGATGGTTCACAGTGTCGAAGGCAGCCGATAGGTCTAGAAGGATGAGAGCAGAGGAGAGAGAGTTAGCTTTAGCAGTGCGGAGCGCCTCCGTGATACAGAGAAGAGCAGTCTCAGTTGAATGACTAGTCTTGAAACCTGACTGATTTGGATCAAGAAGGTCATTCTGAGAGAGATAGCGGGAGAGCTGGCCAAGGACGGCACGTTCAAGAGTTTTGGAGAGAAAAGAAAGAAGGGATACTGGTCTGTAGTTGTTGACATCGGAGGGATCGAGTGTAGGTTTTTTCAGAAGGGGTGCAACTCTCGCTCTCTTGAAGACGGACGTAGCCAGCGGTCAGGGATGAGTTGATGAGCGAGGTGAGGTAAGGGAGAAGGTCTCCGGAAATGGTCTGGAGAAGAGAGGAGGGGATAGGGTCAAGCGGGCAGGTTGTTGGGCGGCCGGCCATCACAAGAAGCGAGATTTCATCTGGAGAGAGAGGGGAGAAAGAGGTCAGAGCACAGGGTAGGGCAGTGTGAGCAGAACCAGCGGTGTCGTTTGACTTAGCAAACGAGGATCGGATGTCGTCGACCTTCTTTTCAAAATGGTTGATGAAGTCATCTGCAGAGAGGGAGGAGGGGGGGAGGGGGAGGAGGATTCAGGAGGGAGGAGAAGGTGGCAAAGAGCTTCCTAGGGTTAGAGGCAGATGCTTGGAATTTAGAGTGGTAGAAAGTGGCTTTAGCAGCAGAGACAGAGGAGGAAAAATGTAGAGAGGAGGGAGTGAAAGGATGCCAGGTCCGCAGGGAGGCGAGTTTTCCTCCATTTCCGCTCGGCTGCCCGGAGCACTGTTCTGTGAGCTCGCAATGAGTCGTCGAGCCATGGAGCGGGAGGGGAGGACCGAGCCAGCCTGGAGGTTAGGGGACCTAGAGAGTCAAAGGATGCAGAAAGGGAAGAGAGGAGGGTTGAGGAGGCAGAATCAGGAGATAGGTTGGAGAAGGTATGAGCAGAGGGAAGAGATGATAGGATGGAAGAGGAGAGAGTAGCGGGGGAGAGAGAGCGAAGGTTGGGACGGCGCGATACCATCCGAGTAGGGGCAGTGTGGGAAGTGTTGGATGAGAGCGAGAGGGAAAAGGATACAAGGTAGTGGTCGGAGACTTGGAGGGGAGTTGCAATGAGGTTAGTGGAAGAACAGCATCTAGTAAAGATGAGGTCGAGCGTATTGCCTGCCTTGTGAGTAGGGGGGGGGAAGGTGAGAGGGTGAGGTCAAAAGAGGAGAGGAGTGGAAAGAAGGAGGCAGAGAGGAATGAGTCAAAGGTAGACGTGGGGAGTTTAAAGTCGCCCAGGACTGTGAGAGATGAGCCGTCCTCAGGAAAGGAGCTTATCAAGGCATCAAGCTCATTGATGAACTCTCCGAGGGAACCTGGAGGGCGATAAATGATAAGGATGTTAAGCTTGAAAGGGCTGGTAACTGTGACAGCATGGAATTCAAAGGAGGCGATAGACAGATGGGTAAGGGGAGAAAGAGAGAATGACCACTTGGGAGAGATGAGGATCCCGGTGCCACCACCCCGCTGACCAGAAGCTCTCGGGGTGTGCGAGAACACGTGGGCGGACGAAGAGAGAGCAGTAGGAGTAGCAGTGTTGTCTGTGGTGATCCATGTTTCCGTCAGTGCCAAGAAGTCGAGGGACTGGAGGGAGGCATAGGCTGAGATGAACTCTGCCTTGTTGGCCGCAGATCGGCAGTTCCAGAGGCTACCGGAGACCTGGAACTCCACGTGGGTCGTGCGCGCTGGGACCACCAGATTAGGGTGGCCGCGGCCACGCGGTGTGGAGCGTTTGTATGGTCTGTGCAGAGAGGAGAGAACAGGGATAGATAGACACATAGTTGACAGGCTACAGAAGAGGCTACGCTAATGCAAAGGAGATTGGAATGACAAGTGGACTACACTTATCGAATGTTCAGAACGTTAAGCTTACGTAGCAAGAATCTTATTGACTAAAATGATTGAAATGATACAGTACTGCTGGAGTAGGCTAGCTGGCAGTGGCTACGTTGTTGACACTACACTAATCAAGTCGTTCCGTCGAGTGTAATAGTTTCTACAGTGCTGCTATTCGGGGCTAGCTGGCTAGCTAGCAGTGTTGATTACGTAACGTTACGTTAAAAGAACGACAATAGCTGGCTAGCTGACCTAGAAAATCGCTCCAGACTACACAATTGTCTTAGATACAAAGACGGCTATGTAGCTAGCTAGCTACGATCAAACAAATCAAACCGTTGTGCTGTAATGAAGTGAAATGAAAATGTGATACTACCTGTGGAGCGAAGCGGAATGTTGACCGGGTTGTTGAAGTTTAATTCGGAAGACGTTGGCTAGCTGTTGGCTAGCTAGCTAGCAGTGACTCCTACGTTAAGGACGACAAATAGCTGGCTAGCTAACTTCGGTAAATTAAGATAATCACTCTAAGTCTACACACTCTAAACTACACAATTACCTTGGATACGAAGACAGCAAAGACAACTATGTAGCTAGCTAACACTACACTAATCGAGTCGTTGAGTGTAATAGTTTCTACAGTGCTAGTAGACGTTAGCTAGCTGCTGTGCTAGTGGACGTTAGCTAGCTGCTGGGCAGATAGCAGTGTAGACTACGTTAGGACGACGAAATACGATAATTACGCAATTATCTTTGATACAAAGACGGATATGTAGCTAGCTAAGAAGAAATTGCTAAGATTAGACAAATCAAACCGTTGTACTATAGTGAAAAGTTATACTACCTGCGGACCGAAGTGTAGATGCGACCGCTCGCTCCAACCCGGAACCGCCATAAAAGATCCAGACTAGGGTTTATAAACTGCACATGGGGACAAAGATCATACTTTTTGGAGAAATGTCCTCTGGTCTGATGAAACAAAAATTGAACTGTTTGGCCATAATGACCATTGTTATATTTGGAGGGAAAAGGGGTAGGCTTGCAAGCCAAAGAACACCATCCCAACCGTGAAGCACGGGGGTGGCAGCATCATGTTGTGGGAGTGCTTTACTGCAGGAGAGACTGGTGCACTTCACAAAATACATGGCATCATGGCATCAATTGTGTGGTTATATTGAAGCAACATCTCAAGACATCAGTCAGGAAGTTAAAGCTTGGTCACAAATGGGTCTCCCAAATGGACAATGACACCAAGCATACTTCCAAAGTTGTGGCAAAATGGCTTAAGGGCAACAAAGTCAAGGTATTGGAGTGGCCATCACAAAGCCATGACCTCAATCCTATAGAAAATGTGTGGGCAGAACTGAAAAAGCGTGCGAGCAAGGAGGCCTAAGAACCTGACTCAGGTACACCAGCTCTGTCAGGAGGAATGGGCTAAAATTAACCCAACTTATTGTGGGAAGCTTGTGGAAGGCTGCCAGAAAAGTTTGACGCAAGTTAAACAATTTAAAGGCAATGCTACCAAATACTAATTGAGTGTATATAAACGTCTGACCCACTATGAATGTTATGAAAGAAATAAAAGCTGAAATAAATCATTCACTACTATTATTCTGACATTTCACATCCTTAAAATGCAGTGGTGATCCTAACTGACCTAAGACAGGGAATATTTACTTGGATGAATGTCAGGAATTGTGAAAAACTAAGTTTAAATGTAATTGGCTAAGATGTATGTAAACTTCCGACTTCATACTGTACATATCCCAACCAGAAGCCATGGGGCAACATCTGCACTGAGCTAAAGGCTAGAGCTGTTGCTTTCAAGGAGCAGGACACTAATCTGGACGCTTGAAGAAATCCTGCCAAGCCCTCCGACGAACCATGAGAAACAGGCAAACTGTCAATACAGGACTTAGATTGAATCTACTACACTGCCTCTGACACTCACCGGGTGTGGCAGGGCTTGCAAACTATCACAGATCCCAAATTGAAGCCAAGCTGCGAGCTGCCCAGTGACGCAAGCCTGCCAGATGAGCTAAATCGCTTCGAGGAATGCAACACTGAGCCATGCATGAAACCACCAGCTGTGCGGGTGTCTGTGTGATCAAGCTCTCTCCATAGCCGATCTGAGTAGCCGATCTGAGTAAGACTTTTTAACAGGTTAACATTCAGAAGACCGCAGGGCCAGATGGATTACCAAGACGCGTTCTCAGAGGATCGCTGCCGCTGGCAAGTTTCATCTTCACTGACATTTGCAGCTGGACAAAAGGAACTTGCCTATGTGAGAATGATGTTCATTGACGACAGCTCAGCGTTCATCGCCATAGTGCCCTCCAAGCTCATAACTAAGCTAAGGATCCTGATACTGAACACCTCCCTCTGCAACTGGATCCTGGACGTCCTGAGCCGCCCCAGGTGGTGAGGGTAGGTAACAACACATCCCATACGCTGCCCCTCAGCCACAGTGGCCCATCAGGGGTACGTGCTTCGATCTCTCTGTACAGGATATAGGAGGAGTCAGAAATCTGGCAGTAGGTGGCAGGACAACAACCTCCCACAACATCAACCAAGACAAAGGATCTGATCGTGAATTACAGGAAACCGGAGGGCTGAGCACGCCCCCATTCACATCGATGAGGCTGTAGTGAAGCGGGTCGAATGCTTCAATTTCCTCCAGTATCCACATCAATAACGATCTATCATGGTCCACACACACCAACACAATTTTGAAGAGGACACAACAAAGCCTCTTCCCCCTCAGGAATCTGAAAAGATTTGGCACGGGCCCCTCAGATCCTCAAAAGTTCTACAGCTGCACCATTGAGAGCATCTGGACTATCTGCATTACCGCTTGGTATGGCAACTGCTTGAGCATCCGACCACAAGGCTCTACAGAGGGTAATAGGTCCGGCCTAGTTAGGCTGTGGTAGTCACGAAATTTCATCAGCTGGTAATTGTAGGGTAAAATAACTGTTGGTCTCACAGTTATTGACCATTAATTAACAAACACATTTAGCATCTCCTGGCTTCCACATAAGCCACTGATGCAGACCTTTGGAAGATCTGATTTTTAAGAAGTTGACCTAGAAAATCGCTCCAGACTACACAATTGTCTTAGATACAAAGACGGCTATGTAGCTAGCTAGCTACGATCAAACAAATCAAAACCGTTGTGCTGTAATGAAGTGAAATGAAAATGTGATACTACCTGTGGGAGCGAAGCGGAATGTTGACGGAGTTGTTGAAGTTTAATTCGGAGAGACGTTGGCTAGCTGTTGGCTAGCTAGCTAGCTTGGTGACTCTACGTTAAGGACGACAAATAGTTGGCTAGCTAACTTCGTAAATTAAGATAATCACTCTAAGTCTACACTCTAAACTACACAGTACCTTGGATACGAAGACAGCAAAGACAACTATGCTGGCTAGCTAACACTACACTAATCGAGTCGTTGAGTGTAATAGTTTCTACAGTGCTAGTAGGCGTTAGCTAGCTGCTGTGCTAGTGGTGGTCAGTAAGCTGCTGGGCAGATAGCAGTGTAGACTTCGTTAGGACGACGAAATACGATAATTACGCAATTATCTTTGATACAAAGACGGATATGTAGCTAGCTAAGAAGAAATTGCTAAGATTAGACAAATCAAACCGTTGTACTATAGTGAAAAGTTATACTACCTGCGGACCGAAGTGTAGATGCGACCGCTCGCTCCAACCCGGAACCGCCATAAAAGATCCAGACTAGGGTTTATAAACTGCACATGGGGACAAAGATCATACTTTTTGGAGAAATGTCCTCTGGTCTGATGAAACAAAAATTGAACTGTTTGGCCATAATGACCATTGTTATATTTGGAGGGAAAAGGGGTAGGCTTGCAAGCCAAAGAACACCATCCCAACCGTGAAGCACGGGGTGGCAGCATCATGTTGTGGGAGTGCTTTACTGCAGGAGAGACTGGTGCACTTCACAAAATACATGGCATCATGGCATCAATTGTGTGGTTATATTGAAGCAACATCTCAAGACATCAGTCAGGAAGTTTAATGAT
>NW_027001031.1:0-12500 GCF_036934945.1 Oncorhynchus masou masou
ACTACACTCTAACCTCTAGGCTACCCTGCCACCTCTACACTCTAACCACTAGGCTACGCTGCCGCCGCTACACTCTAACCACTAGGCTACGCTGCCACCTCTACACTCTAACCACTAGGCTACCCTGCCACCTCTACACTCTAACCACTAGGCTACCCTGCCGCCTCTACACTCTAACCACTAGGCTACGCTGCCGGGGAACAGGGACTTGGACCCATATCTCTCTCTCTCACTCCTTCTCTCTCGCATCTCTCTGTGACGGCCGTTGTCGGCGGAAGAAGGTGAGGACCAAGGTGCAGCGTGCTAAATGTTCATGATTTTTAATAATAATCCAAAACTGAACACTGAATAACAAAACAACAAAGAAACAACCCGAAGCAGTTCTGTCTGGTGCAAACACACACAGACTGAAAACAACCACCCACAAAACACAATCGAAAGCAGGCTACCTAAATATGGTTCTCAATCAGGGACAAAGATTGACAGCTGCCTCTGATTGAGAACCATACCAGGCCAAACACAGAAATAGAAAATCATAGAAAAACTAACATAGACAACCCACCCAACTCACGCCCTGACCAAACTAAAACAAAGGACAAAACAACGGAACTAAGGTCAGAACGTGACACTCTCTCTTCCGTTCCCATTCTCCCTCCTGTATCGCTTTCCTTACCTCTCCCCCTCTCTCTGTCCCATTCTCCCTCTCTCTCTCCCATTCTCCCTCTCTCTCTTCCATTCTCCCTCTCTCTGTCCCATTCCCCCTCTCTCTGTCCCATTCTCCCTCTCTCTCCCATTCTCCCTCTCTCTTCCATTCTCCCTCTCTCTGTCCCATTCCCCCTCTCTCTCTCCCATTCTCCCTCTCTCTCTCCCATTCTCCCTCTCTCTGTCCCATTCCCCCTCTCTCTGTCCCATTCCCCCTCTCTCTCTCCCATTCTCCCTCTCTCTCTCCCATTCTCCCTCTCTCTCTCCCATTCTCCCTCTCCCATTCTCCCTTCCTCCCTCCCATTCTCCCTCTCGCTCTCCCATTCCCCCTCTCTCTCTCCCATTCTCCCATTCTCCCTCTCCCATTCTCCCTCTCTCTCTCCCATTCTCCCTCTCCCATTCTCCCTCTCTCCCATTCTCCCTCTCCCATTCTCCCTCTCTCTCTCCTTTTCTCCCTCTCTCTCTCCCTCTCTGTCCTGTATTCCTCTCCTTCCCTCCCTCTCTCCCTTTCTACTGTATTATTGACTGTACGTTTGTTTATTCCATGTGAAACTCTGTGTTGTTGTTTGTGTCACACTGCTTTGCTTTATCTTGGCCAGGTCGCAGTTGTAAATGAAAACTTGTTCTCAACTGGCCAATATGGTTAAATAAAGGTGAAATAAAATAAATTAAAAATCTCTCTCTTCCCGCTCAACTACAAGACCATGTTACTGACCTATGGAGCAGCAAGAGGAACTACCGTCAGGCTCTGATCAAACCCCACATTCCAACCTGAGTACTCCGTTCTGCCACCTCAGGTCTCTTGGTCCTCCCACCCCTACGGGAGGGCAGCTCCCTCTCAGCCCAGACCAACCTCTTCTCTGTCCTGTACAGCTGCTGCAGTCTACCATGTACCCTCTGTCTCTATCAGCCCAGACCAACCTCTTCTCTGTCCTGTACAGCTGCTGCAGTCTACCATGTACCCTCTGTCTCTATCAGCCCAGACCAACCTCTTCTCTGTCCTGTACAGCTGCTGCAGTCTACCATGTACCCTCTGTCTCTATCAGCCCAGACCAACCTCTTCTCTGTCCTGGCAACCCAGTGGTGGAACCAGCTTCCCCCTGAAGCTAGAACAGCAGAGTCCCTGCCCATCTTCTGAAAACATGTAATACCTGTACTGACAGCCTGCCTTGATACTACCCACGTTGAATACACACACACACACACACACACACACACACACACACACACACACACACACACACACACACACACACACACACACACACACACACACACACACACACACACACACACACACACTGAACACACACACACACACACACAGACAGACAGACAGACAGACAGACAGACAGACACACACACAGACAGAGGGGTTGAAATCAGATCTGTCACTCTCCTATCACACAATCCAGCCAAAGAACCCTGTCCACGTTCCCTAAGCACCACCTTAAAACAGGAAGGATTCTCAACATCACATTCTACAAGGACACATCTCTCGACCTCTCTATCTTCAAATGAACAACAACTTTACCAAAAAGGTTTGAGCTTCCTATTATTTGGCTACTTATAGGGGGAAGTCCACTATTTAACAACTTGATGTTAAATGGTAGGCTGGTCCCAGATCTTTTTGTGTTGTCATTCCACTCCTTAAACATGTCTGGTAATATGAGACCGAGTAGAAGTAGTGAAATGCTAGCAGACAGACAGCCTGGTACCCAACCTCGTTAGATGGTTCCTCACCCTGAAACTGCTCTATGGGCCAAAGCACGGACCAGTGGATTATAGATTCTCCTGACACATACTGTCAGGGTCAGGAATCATCTAACATCAAGTTGTCAAATATTCAACGTCCCCTTTTAACGTTCCAAGCAGTTCTGCCTCATTGCATGGCTCTCTGTGGTGGATTAAAACTGCATGGCTCTCTGTGGTGGATTAAAACTGCATGGTTCTCTGTGGTGGATTAAAACTGCATGGTTCTCTGTGGTGGATTAAAACTGCATGGTTCTCTGTGGTGGATTAAAACTGCATGGTTCTCTGTGGTAGATGAAAACTGCATGGTTCTCTGTGGTAGATGAAAACTGCATGGTTCTCTGTGGTAGATTAAAACTGCATGGTTCTCTGTGGTAGATTAAAACTGCATGGCTCTCTGTGGTGGATTAAAACTGCATGGTTCTCTGTGGTGGATTAAAACTGCATGGTTCTCTGTGGTGGATTAAAACTGCATGTATCTCTGTGGTAGATGAAAACTGCATGGTTCTCTGTGGTGGATTAAAACTGCATGTATCTCTGTGGTAGATTAAAACTGCATGGCTCTCTGTGGTAGATTAAAACTGCATGGCTCTCTGTGGTAGATTAAAACTGCTTGTATCTCTGTGGTAGATTAAAACTGCATGGCTCTCTGTGGTAGATTAAAACTGCATGGCTCTCTGTGGTAGATTAAAACTGCATGGCTCTCTGTGGTGGATTAAAACTGCATCCAAAATGGCACCCTATTCCCTAAATAGTGCACTATTGTAGTAGTGTACTATAGACGTATAGAGAATAATAATAATGCTAAGTTTTCCACTTAGTTGAGCCAAACTGACTTCAAAAAGATCATTCTATTCAGAGTGCTTATACAGACACTGACAGACAGCCATGAACACACACACACACACACACACACACACACACACACACACACACACACACACACACACACACACACACACACACACACACACACACAGACAGACAGACAGACAGACAGACAGACAGACAGACAGACAGACAGACAGACAGACAGACAGACAGACAGACAGACAGACAGACACACACACATTCCTCACTGTTCCCATATAGAAGTACATCCCCACTTAATGAGCTCAAATGGTCCCCGGTCAGAAGCAGGGCACTAGAAACGGAATAGGGCCCATTTGAGACACGCCCATTCCAGTGTTTAACTTTATGGCACTTAAGAGGTCTCAATGTCACCAGCAAGGTTTTTATTTCACGTCATATAAATTCATTTACATTTTTAATGGTGTCTCCCCAGGCAGCGATATACATGCAACACCGCAGTTAAGGAAGGCAGCGCTACGCCAATTTATTAGACAGTAAGCTACAGGGTTGAATTAGCGGGGGGAGGGGGGGACGACAACAATGAAACAGAGTGACTGTTTATTAAGCCCTACAGGCTAGTTTGTCTGGCACAAGGTTTAATGTAGCTTTATACCCTAAAGGACAATCACCTGCTGCGTGAAGATGAACGGTGGCCATTCAACATGTAGAATAGACGGGAAATGAACAGAAAATGGTGGCCGATGTTCTATGGTCCAATTAAACATGTAAAATACACAGGAAATGAACAGAAAATGGTGGCCGATGTTCTATGGTCCAATTCAACATGTAAAATAGACAGGAAATGAACAGAAAATGGTGTCCGATGTTTTATGGTCCAATTAAACATGTAAAATAGACAGGAAATGAACAGACAATGGTGGCCGATGTTCTATGGTCCAATTAAACATGTAAAATAGACAGGAAATGAACAGACAATGGTGGCCGATGTTCTATGGTCCACCTCCTGCTTTTGGCGCGTTGGGCGACACGGGCTGTTCAACCTCCTACCAGTAGGGGCCACTGTTCAATCACCAGACGCAAGTAAAAACTCCACGAGAATGAGGCGCTAACGTCAAACAAACTGTCATATAGTCACTGATCTACAGTCAGATAAGCATTTCCCCTAATAAAATAATCAATATTTGGATTGGAGGATTATAACCTGATCCTAGATCTGTGGCAAAGAGCAACTTTTTAACCTAAGTAAGCCTGCCTGTCAAACAACTAACGTATGGCATGGGGTATGGGGTATGATGAGTCCCAAATGAAACCCTATTCTCTATATAATGCACTGGGGTCCATAGGGCTCTGGTCAAACGTAGTGCACTATATAGGGAATAGGGCTCTGGTCCAAAGTAGTGTACTATATAGGGAATAGGGCTCTGGTCTAAAGTAGTGCACTATATAGGGAATAGGGCTCTGGTCCAAAGTAGTGTACTATATAGGGAATAGGGCTCTGGTCTAAAGTAGTGCACTATATAGAGAATAGGGCTCTGGTCAAACGTAGTGCACTATATAGGGAATAGGGCTCTGGTCAAACGTAGTGCACTATATAGGGAATAGGGCTCTGGTCAAACGTAGTGCACTATATAGGGAATAGGGCTCTGGTCAAACGTAGTGCACTACATAGGGAATAGGGCTCTGGTCAAATGTAGTGCACTATATAGGGAATAGGGCTCTGGTCAAACGTAGTGCACTATATAGGGAATAGGGCTCTGGTCAAACATAGTGCACTACATAGGGAATAGGGCTCTGGTGAAACGTAGTGCACTATATAGCGAATAGGGCTCTGGTCTAAAGTAGTGCACTATATAGAGAATAGGGCCCTGGTCTAAAGTAGTGCACTATATAGGGAATAGGGCTCTGGTCTAAAGTAGTGCACTATATAGGGAATAGGGCTCTGGTATAAAGTAGTGCACTACATAGGGAATAGGGCTCTGGTCTAAAGTAGTGCACTATATAGGGAATAGGGCTCTGGTCTAAAGTAGTGCACTATATAGGGAATAGGGCTCTGGTCTAAAGTAGTGCACTATATAGGGAATAGGGCTCTGGTCTAAAGTAGTGCACTATATAGGGAATAGGGCTCTGGTCTAAAGTAGTGCACTATATAAAGAATAGGGCCCTGGTCTAAAGTAGTGCACTATATAGGGAATAGGGCTCTGGTCTAAAGTAGTGCACTATATAGGGAATAGGGCTCTGGTCTAAAGTAGTGCACTATATAGGGAATAGGGCTCTGGTCTAAAGTAATGCACTACATAGGGAATAGGGCCCTGGTCTAAAGTAGTGTACTATATAGGGAATAGGGCTCTGGTCTAAAGTAGTGCACTATATAGGGAATAGGGCCCTGGTCTAAAGTAGTGTACTACATAGGGAATAGGGAGCCATTTCAGACACATAGGATAATAGGTTATTTCTTAATGGGTTGGACTCAACACGAGGTTCTGCATAATTCACCGCCTGTTGAAGTATAAAGTCAACGAACACTCTCTGGCATGTTCTAGACTAAAAGGCCAACTGGTTTTAACCCTAGTCACACCAGTTCAACAGCAACCCAGGACAAAGACAGGATCACATGTTGTTTACATTTTCATCCATTTGCATGGAATGAAATAGGATGGAGAGCAAGGCCTTGTATATTTCATGAGAAAGGGATGTGTTCTGGACTGTGTTAAGCAGTAAGGAGGACACTGTGTATACTGCACCTTGGGACAGAGTTCATATGAAAAGGCATTATGCAAACGCCTGTAAATGTACTGAATATACTGAATCTACCACATAAACACCAACACAACAACCATATACATGCTCAGCTCACGAACCACCACAACCCCTGAGAACAGATAAACCTCTATTCACATATAAAACACCAATATGCCATTTACACCAACATAGTACACCAACCAAATACATGTACAAGTCAATTCATATCTGATTAGAGAGAGAGAGAGAGAGAGAGAGAGAGAAAGAGACAGAGAGAGAGACAGAGAGAGAGAGAGAGAGAGAGAGAGGGGATAGAGAGAGACAGAGAGAGAGAGAGAAAGAGAGAGAGAGAGAGAGAGAGAGAGAGAGAGAGAGAGAGAGACAGAGTTCTGCTCACACTTACTGGCCTGAGGCAATACCACAACCAACAACATTGGACACTTTATGGAAGAAAAAGCCTTCACTATATCATCCTGGAATATCCAAGAACCTGAGGTCATCTGCCTTTGGCCTAAAGAGCAGGAACCTGGACTTCAACAAAGAAATCGGTAATACAGGGAAACATACCCCCCTGCAGGGTGGACTACAGATACCAGGGCTACAGATGTCAGGGTTACAGGGAAACATACCACCCTGCAGGGTGGACTACAGATACCAGGGCTACAGATGTCAGGGTTACAGGCAAACATACCACCCTGCAGGGTGGACTACAGATACCAGGGCTACAGATGTCAGGGTTACAGGCAAACATACCACCCTGCAGGGTGGACTACAGATACCAGGGCTACAGATGTCAGGGTTACAGGGAAACATACCACCCTGCAGGGTGGACTACAGATACCAGGGCTACAGATGTCAGGGTTACAGGCAAACATACCACCCTGCAGGGTGGACTACAGATACCAGGGCTACAGATGTCAGGGTTACAGGGAAACATACCCCCCTGCAGGGTGGACTACAGATACCAGGGCTACAGATGTCAGGGTTACAGGCAAACATACCCCCCTGCAGGGTGGACTACAGATACCAGGGCTACAGATGTCAGGAGTACAGGCAAACATACCACCCTGTAGGGTGTACTACAGATACCACGACTACAGGCAAACATACCCCCCTGCAGGGTGGACTACAGATGTCAGGGCTACAGGCAAACATACCCCCCTGCAGGGTGGACTACAGATGTCAGGGTTACAGGGAAACATACCACCCTGCAGGGTGGACTACAGATACCAGGGCTACAGATGTCAGGGTTACAGGGAAGCATACCACCCTGTAGGGTGGACTACAGATGTCAGGGTTACAGATGTCAGGACTACAGATGTCAGGGTTACAGGGAAACATACCACCCTGCAGGGTGGACTACAGATACCACGACTACAGGGAAACATACCACCCTGCAGGGTGGACTACAGATGTCAGGACTACAGGGAAACATACCCCCCTGCAGGGTGGACTACAGATACCACGACTACAGGGAAACATACCCCCCTGCAGGGTGGACTACAGATACCATGACTACAGGGAAACATACCACCCTGCAGTTTTGCCCCAGCACCCAGCTAACACACCTGACTCCAATAATCACCTAGTCATGATCTTCAGTTTAGAACACAATGAGATTAATCAGCTGTGTTTGCTCGGTGTTGGGGGGGGGGTGTGACACCAATCAGACCCTCTTGAGGACTGGAGTTTCCCGCCCCCTGGTCCACATTCTTCTTTTCTATTGGCTCTTTGTTTTTAGGTACTGGGACAATCAGCAACTTCTTGTATAAGACTGGAATTATCCCAGTGTTCGGTGACAGCTGGAGCAGCTTCTGGTACGGTGATGCCAGCTGCTCTGCACATGTCTGGAGTGCCTTGCTGCTGTCGTCGTCTGGACCATATGATGGTCCTGGGTTGACACGTTACAAGTGTTGCTTGACGGTCATTCACAGAGATCTGTACATCAACAGCTGGCATGCTGTCTATACTGTCCACGGCCACTTTCTGCTGTGATGTACAATCACACGGCAAACCGACAATAGAAACTGTTCAAACCATTTGCAAAAGCAAAGCTCATTTGACAGTTTGTGGCCTGTGATAGTTTGTAGCCTGTGATGGTTTGTAGCCAGTGATGGTTTGTGGCCTGTGATGGTTTGTGGCCTGTGATGGTTTGTGGCCTGTGATGGTTTGTAGCCTGTGATGGTTTGTGGCCTGTGATGGTTTGTGGCCTGTGATGGTTTGTGGCCTGTGATGGTTTGTGGCCTGTGATGGTTTGTGGCCTGTGATGGTTTGTAGCCTGTGATGGTTTGTGGCCTGTGATGGTTTGTGGCCTGTGATGGTTTGTAGCCTGTGATGGTTTGCAGCCTGTGATGGTTTGTGGCCTGTGATGGTTTGTGGCCTGTGATAGTTTGTAGCCTGTGATGGTTTGTAGCCAGTGATGGTTTGTGGCCTGTGATGGTTTGTAGCCTGTGATGGTTTGTGGCCTGTGATGGTTTGTAGCCAGTGATGGGTTGTGGCCTGTGATGGTTTGTGGCCTGTGATGGTTTGTAGCCTGTGATGGTTTGTGGCCTGTGATGGTTTGTGGCCTGTGATGGTTTGTAGCCTGTGATGGTTTGTGGCCTGTGATGGTTTGTAGCCTGTGATGGTTTGTAGCCTGTGATGGTTTGTAGCCTGTGATGGTTTGTAGCCTGTGATGGTTTGTGGCCTGTGATGGTTTGTAGCCTGTGATAGTTTGTGGCCTGTGATGGTTTGTGGCCTGTGATGGTTTGCAGCCTGTGATGGTTTGTGGCCTGTGATGGTTTGTAGCCTGTGATGGTTTGTAGCCTGTGATGGTTTGTAGCCTGTGATGGTTTGTAGCCTGTGATGGTTTGTGGCCTGTGATGGTTTATAGCCTGTGATGGTTTGTAGCCTGTGATGGTTTGTAGCCCGTGATAGTTTGTAGCCCGTGATGGTTTGTAGCCAGTGATGGTTTGTAGCCTGTGATGGTTTGTGGCCTGTGATGGTTTGTGGCCTGTGATGGTTTGTAGCCAGTGATGGTTTGTGGCCTGTGATGGTTTGTAGCCTGTGATGGTTTGTGGCCTGTGATGGTTTGTGGCCTGTGATGGTTTGTAGCCTGTGATGGTTTGTAGCCAGTGATGGTTTGTAGCCAGTGATGGTTTGTAGCCAGTGATGGTTTGTAGCCTGTGATGGTTTGTAGCCTGTGATGGTTTGTGGCCTGTGATGGTTTGTAGCCAGTGATGGTTTGTGGCCTGTGATGGTTTGTGGCCTGTGATGGTTTGTGGCCTGTGATGGTTTGTAGCCTGTGATGGTTTGTAGCCAGTGATGGTTTGTAGCCTGTGATAGTTTGTAGCCAGTGATGGTTTGTAGCCAGTGATGGTTTGTAGCCTGTGATGGTTTGTAGCCAGTGATGGTTTGTAGCCAGTGATGGTTTGTAGCCTGTGATGGTTTGTAGCCAGTGATGGTTTATAGCCTGTGATGGTTTGTAGCCTGTGATGGTTTGTGGCCCTGTGATGGTTTGTGGCCTGTGATGGTTTGTGGCCTGTGATGGTTTGTAGCCTGTGATAGTTTGTAGCCAGTGATGGTTTGTAGCCAGTGATGGTTTGTAGCCTGTGATGGTTTGTAGCCAGTGATGGTTTGTGGCCTGTGATGGTTTGTGAACCTTGCCAGACTTTCCTACTGTCTATGTCCTTGAAAAGGTTTTCTACTGTGACTTTGTATGCTGACTTGCACTCCTTCATCTTACTTTTGAGATGCCTCTGAATACAATGTATATAGATTTTGTTCTATTGTGTTATTGACTGTCCGTTTGTTCATGTGTAACTCTGTGTTGTTTTTGTCGCACTGCTTTGCTTTATCTTGTCCAGGTCACAAATGAGTAAATGAGAACTTGTTCTCAACTGGCCCACCTGGTTAAATAAAGGTGAACTCATGTAAAGTTTCCTTTCCTCTTTACAGCAACCTGATATTAACACTCTTCTCTGTTGGATGAGGAGCTGTTTGAATTCCCGACTTACCCATAAACCCACGGTTTATTATTGGACAAGATGTTAACTATCTTCCAGACAGGCTTCACCTGGGATGTTACCATAACAGAGGACCAGACAGGCTTCACCTGGGATGTTACCATAACTGACGACCAGAGAGGCTTCACCTGGGATGTTTTTAACAGAGGACCAGACAGGCTTCACCTGAGATGTTTTTACAGAGGACCAGACAGGCTTCAACTGGGATGATACCATAACAGAGGACCAGACAGGCTTCACCTGGGATGTTTTTAACAGAGGACCAGACAGGCTTCACCTGGGATGTTTCCTTAACAGAGGACCAGACAGGCTTCACCTGGGATGTTACCATAACAGAGGACCAGAGAGGCTTCACCTGGGATGTTTTTAACAGAGGTCCAGACAGGCTTCACCTGGGATGTTACCATAACAGAGGACCAGACAGGCTTCACCTGGGATGTTTTTAACAGAGGACCAGTCAGGCTTCACCTGGGATGTTTTTAACAGAGGACCAGACAGGCTTCACCTGAGATGTTACCATAACAGAGGACCAGACAGGCTTCACCTGGGATATTACCATAACAGAGGACCAGACAAGCTTCATCTGGGATGTTACCATATCAGAGGACCAGACAGGCATCACCTGGGATATTACCATAACAGAGGACCAGACAGGCTTCACCTGGGATATTACCATAACAGAGGACCAGACAAGCTTCACCTGGGATATTACCATAACAGAGGACTAGACAAGCTTCACCTGGGATGTTTTTAACAGAGGACCAGACAGGCTTCACCTGGGAGGTTTCCTTAACAGAGGACCAGACAGGCTTCACCTGGGATATTACCATAACAGAGGACCAGACAAGCTTCACCTGGGATGTTACCATAACAGAGGACTAGACAAGCTTCACCTGGTATGTTTTTAACAGAGGACCAGACAGGCTTCACCTGGGATGTTACCATAACAGAGGTCCAGACAGGCTTCACCTGAGATGTTACAATAACAGAGGACCAGACAGGCTTCACCTGGGATGTTTCCTTAACAGAGGACCAGACAGGCTTCATTTCAGGAGGACATGTAACATATTGCTGATATGATGTTAATGTTCAGATAGATTGCAGGTGTTAAAGTCTCCCAGGATCAGTCTTCCTGCTTCAGGTGACTCTGTCTCAGCCTGGGATACAAGGTCATACATCAAGACGGCAGCTGTTTGGGTGTCAGCGGAGGGGGGCGATGTAAACAATAAATATCTGGAGCTGATTTATTTCCCGTGACAGGTAGTATGGCTGACGGTTAAGAGCAAGGAGGTCAACGTCTTTAGTACAGACCTGGTGCTTCGTTATAACATGGGCCGAATTCCACAACCTTTTCTCTTACCAGAGTTGATGTTTCGGTCCATTTGAAAGGTTGTGTAGCCATGCAGCTCCACAACGGAGTCGGGATCCTGTTCCGTGAGCCAGGTCTCAGATAGACAGATCAACGAGGATTGTCGCTACTCTGAGAGGTGTTGGTTACAAGCTCATCAGTCGTATTCCTTATGCTTTGTACATGGCCATGAATAATACATGGAAGAGGTGTTCTGGAGGACTGTTTTTTCATCCGATTCTGAATTCCTCCACTACTGCCAGGATTCCTTGGTTTAGATGCCTTTACTGGACTCTACTGGACTCTACTGGACTCTTCTGGATTCTACTGGACTCTACTGGACTCTACTGGACTCTACTGGACTCTTCTGGATTCTACTGGACTCTACTGGACTCTACTGGACTCTTCTGGATTCTACTGGACTCGTCTGGACTCTACTGGACTCTACTGGACTCTGCTGGACTCTTCTGGACTCTACTGGACTCTATTGGACTCTACTGGACTCTACTGGACTTCTGGACTCTACTGGACTCTTCTGGACTCTTCTGGACTCTACTGGACTTCTGGACTCTACTGGACTCTACTGAACTCTACTGGACTCTTCTGGACTCTTCTGGACTCTACTGGACTCTACTGAACTCTGCTGGACTCTTTTGGACTCTACTGGACTCTTTTGGACTCTACTGGACTCTTCTGGACTTTACTGGACTCTACTGGACTCTTCTAGACTCTACTGGACTTTACTGGACTCTACTGGACTCTACTGGACTCTTTTGGACTCTACTGGACTTTACTGGACTCTACTGGACTCTACTGGACTCTACTGGATTCTACTGGACTCTACTGGACTCTACTGGACTCTACTGGACTCTACTGGACTCTTTTGGACTCTTCTGGACTCTTCTGGACTTTACTGGACTCTACTGGACTCTACTGGACTCTACTGGACTCTTCTGGACTCTACTGGACTCTTCTGGACTCTACTGGACTCTACTGGACTACTGTGCTGTCTTGTGATCTTGTGAAACATGTAGATGTTAATGATTGATTCAGGGTTGGTTCGATTCATACCAACCAAATGTGGTCTTGTTATGGGCAGGGGGATAAATCACAAGGAATACATCACACATCCATAATGACGT